>NC_053488.1:52250243-52353189 GCF_015227805.2 Hirundo rustica
CAATGTATGGCTACATTTTACGCATATTCATTGTTTTCCCTAGAAAAGGTGTGGTTATGAAAATTATTTCTTAGTACTCATTAGCATTAGTACTATCATTAGCATAGGCGGAGCGTAGGCACAGCATACCCCAGTGGTCGCACTGAGGAAGGCTCCGCGTCTTCCTCAGTGGTCTTCTGATGAGGGCTGGACGTCTTCCTCGCCATGCACTTTTCACCTTTCTCCTCTAGGCATGCACAGGTTCTTGTTAGCCATTTCTTCACTGGTTTTAGCAAGCTCTGTCCTTAGTTTTTGCAAGTTCTGCTCCCTATTTCTTCACAAGTTTCATCCTGCGTCTCTAGCTTGTGACTAATTTTTGCTAGCTTCTATATTGCTTGCAATGTATCTTACTCTTGCCCACTTATACCTAGCGCTTTTAACCTTTTCAGATCAAAGAAAAACAACAAACAAATAAACTGAAACAGAAAAAAATCTAAAAAAAAAAAAAAAAAAGTAATAAAAAAACAACTACCAAAGTAAAGCAGGTGGCAAGGAGGAGGATGGAGGACTAAGTATGCCATGAGGTCACTCTCGCACTTTGCTATGGCCTTCCCGAAGCACGGAAACATCCTTCCTCGCCAGGATGGATCGGGTCTGAACAGCCATATTGGTATCTACCTGACAGAGAAATCACCAAAATGCTATTATTATTTGCTTTAAAGCAGATGCTTTCACTCATCTCCTCCTTCAATGTACTTGAAGCTGAAAGAGCTGCAAACCAAAAGTTTTTAATATGAGGCATCACATTAATGGTTGTAAAGATCAAGAGAGCAGGTTCTAGTTTGCTTTACAGAAAGTTTTTTAGCCAAGCAGGTTAAAATATTTTGGAGAATAAAAAGCCTAAATAATGCAATAGTAATAGCTATCACCCCCACCCAACGTGGAGTGCTACTTAGTTGCATGTATTGCATATCCATACTGAATCATGTTTGAGTTAGTGATTTGTTTTTCTTTTTTTTCTGTTTAGAAATCCAGGATGGTTTATAGATTGCAATTATTCCAGTGTTTGCATTTTTATTGTTAAAAGAAGGCCTGCTACACAACAGATTCCTTGTAAAAATGACACTTCAATGAGAAAAATTGTAAGATAAACCCCTGCATTTTTCTCCTACAACTGTGATTTATTAAATTAAATATGAAATACAGATGTAAAAGATATCTTGCATTTTTTTCTTTTCCTTCTGTGTTTTCTCCTCAGATTATTATAAACACACAAACTGTCCTGATCCTTTCATTCCAAAGTCCACTTCAATAATGACAGACTAATGTAATTAAATCATAATTGCTACATGTATTTCCATTTTTCTCTCACTTTATAGCTAATTATAATATTTTACAGCATTTTGGAATTGATAGCTCCAAAGTACAATAGCAAAAATGCCAGGAAATGCTTAAATATTTTAAATTCAAAATAAACACTTTAAAAAAATGTTCCTTGTACTAGCATAATAAATATAGTTCCTGGCATGCTTCGATTAATAAAAGAAGTATAGATATTTTAAATCAATCTTCTAATAATAAACACCACGGACTATATGATTTCAAAAGGAATTGCAAAAATTCAAATGGTGTTTTAGAAAAATCACCAATATTGTGATTCAGTCAAGAGTTAACAACGTTTTCAGAAAACTACCACTATAGTTACTTATTAAATTAATAAGGAAAGACTGGATGTGCATGGGGGTTTTTCCCTTTTTTTTTTTTTTTTTTCTCCCCCTAGCAAGACATGTGTTTGCAAAATGACAGACATCTGGCTTATTATAACCCAGGATCATTCAATTTTATGGAAATTTAAATTGTTAATTCAAACCACCCTGAATCTAAATCAATACATTTCTATGCAGGGATTTTTCAACTCTTGCTTTACTCTTGTGCTTCAATCATTGAGAGCACCTGGGACTTTACAAAAAGCACTTTTCTGCTGTATTTGTCACGACAGATATAATGAGCTTGCCTGGCAAAAACCTTGGGCTTTTTGCAGGTATAGCAACTCCTTTCCAGGGAGTGGAGAAAGCTCTTGGAGAGCTGCCTGGCAGAGCACCAAACATTATGTGAACTGCAGGGAGCTGTGACATCTCCAGTCCCTGGGAGAATTTCTGATTTGGCAGAAGTGCAGCTTGGGGAATTTCATGGGAAAGGTTTGTCAAGTAGGAATTGCCTGCTCCTAGCAATGGCCTGAAAGTTTTCTGTCAGGGGATACATGGCCACCAGAGCTGAGCACATTAATACTTTTTGTTATCTTGCAGTTTTTTCTTGAGAATGAAGGCTTCATTTTATCAATTAGGCAATCAAGGGCTGCATGAGATACGTCCCTTGTGGGTATCAGGGGACTGCACAACTGCTAGAAACTTCTTCCTTCAGCCAGAGCAACAGCTTTACCAAGTGTTAAAAAACAAACAAACTTGAAACAACAAAAAAAGTTTAATTGCAGCCTAATTCTGTCAAAATGCACAGTAATTTGTTAGTTGTTGCAAGCATAAGCCTTTGAGGTTTGAGAGTAAAAGTTTACAGTGGTAGGGCCTTCCCACCCCCTTAAGAAAAAAATCACAAATAAAGCCAGACAAGGTTTTAAGATGTCTTAATTTCTAAACAAATAGCACATATTCATGCGAAGTATGTATTCCCAACAATTTAATTGTAAATAAAAGACCCAAGAATACTAACACAAAGAAGAATTCCTTCTTCAGCCACATTCTGAAATTCTGCTGTGGGTCAGCAGGGTCCAGTTTAACACAAAACTGCATGGGTAGCAAGGATAGACATCACACAGTTGAAACACCCAAATGACTACTGAAACTCCTATAGCAATTTTGTATGATTTCAAGAAAACTCTCCTGCAAGAATATTTTAATTCAATCCATCACCTGCCTTCCACTCTAGCCAGAGGACCCTGGGGTACCACAGTTGGCACTATGCCCTTTGTAGCCTCTGGGAGGGTGTGGTAATAGGGAAGTGGTGACAAAAAGCTTTATAAAAATATTGAAGATCAGTGGTTGTTGGTGTTTGGTTGTGGTTTTGTTTGTTTGTTTGTTTGTTTGTTTTTTCTTTTTTCTTTCCCAAAGCATCTGCTTTGAGTTACTTATAAATAATCTAAAAGCTGGAAATTTTGCCTGCAGAAATCTCTCTAAGTTTTGAAATATTCTGTGAGGTGATTGTCTAGAGAGGCTGCTGTGGATACTCCCTCTCTGTACTCTTCCTCTAGCAATAGAACAATATCACATCCACCCATCTCTGGGAAACAGGAATATGGTCTGTGTCTCAAAAAGCAGAATTTGGCAGGGTTTGGGTTGAGCTCTGCCATAGAGCTCTGCACACAAGACCTATCTTCTCACAACAATTCTCACTCTTTCCTTCTGATGTTTTTCCACAGGAAGGAATGTGAACCAGTCACCTCCCTGACACAAGAACTTTTTTGGGCTTGTAGGGAAAGTTTTTTGTATAGCGAAATTCATGTAGAATGGCAGAAATGAGAGAAAAAACCCCCCAGGTTAATTAGGTACAGTCAAATGCCACGCAGAGATCATTGCTTTGCTGGGAAAAAAAACCAAACCAAAACAAAAAAACCCCCCACAAAAACCCAAAAAAACCCCAAACACACCACAAAACAAAAAAAAAAACACCCCCAGAAAAAAAACCCACCTGTAAAAAAAGGCAAAACACTGGTAAAATTCCACTATTCCACTAGGTGAGCAGCTCTCTGTTTTCCTAGTCTTGTTTATATACAAGTGAAGAAAACTATTATTTCATTGATGACCTGGATGCTGGAGCATGTTGTGTTCTTGGAAGCATGTGCTGGTGGAGTGACAGCCATCCCTGAAGGGCCAGCACAGGCCAGAAGTGGGGTTTCAGGGCAGGAGGCCTCTGAACAAATCAGGGCTCACCCTGCAGCCCAGCTTCACTGGTCATTCACTTACCCTCTCCTGCAAGCAGTGCAGAAGCATCAGACAGGCAAAGACTCCAAAGTCTTTTACTTTGGAGTAATTACTTCTGGAGTAATTCCAGACACTTTATCTTCACTCCTGATTTTTGTCAATGGGATTGGAGTGTTTCCTACGGGAAGCTTGTGGGAATCTTTGTAGCAAGTTCAGTTAGTTCTAATGGGCTTCTTACTTTCCACTCTTGAGCTGCTATTATTTATTATTATAATCATCAACAACAACAATAATGTAAACCAAATCTTTATGTTTTGCAAATCCACACCTTCCCGAAGAGCCACTATGTTTTTCCCTCTCACACTCACCCCTCCATTTATCAAATGGGATGAAAAAGAAACTGTAGGATCTTCTTGTTAAAATATTGACTGTTTATCATTATCCTATCTTTTCCCAAGAGGCTCTTCTTACATATACAGAACGATTTATTACAGGTAAACTGGCAGCTGGCAAATACAGAAAAAATTCCCAGAAAAGATACAGGACTGACAGTGAGGGGCATTGATATCCTTCATCCACAGACTAGTGGTGACGAAAGCTCTCAGCCACTTCTGAATGCCATGGTATCCCTAGCTGCTTGGTAGTCCCCGGTGATGTGCCACATGAACACAACACCGTCTAAAAAAATTAAAATCAAAGTCATTTATTGTAGTGGTGCAAGAGTTGTTTTATTAAGTTATTAAGTTATTTTTGTTTGTTTTATAAGTTTTTTGTAATGGTTTATTCCACTGTGTACCCCCCTGTGTTCTGTAATGGTTTCCCCCCTATGGGTTAGTTATATAACCAGATGTTTTGTGTCAATCATTCCTCCTCTGCACCTGTCCCTGTCAATCCCCCCTCTCTCCTCTTGGTTGCCCTGTCCATCACTTCGAGACACTTCCCTGGATTCTGGAAAGATCCAGGAGAGGCGTCGAGTGATAGGCTGGTGCCCGGGGAATCCCCTCCTCCCCTCTTGTGATTTGTTAATGGTTCAGAAGTTGACACCCCTGTTACCACCCCTGTGTTCCCTGGTTGGCTGACCCGTTGTCGCCACCCCTGGATCCTCCCCCATTTATAAGTCTCAGTTCGGCTTTGATCTGGGCTCTCTCTGGGCAGCAAGGGTCTGAGGCAGAGCTCCTTGCTGGAGTCCCCTTAATAAACTACCTCTTACCCTGCTCAAAGAGAGTCGACCCTTTTTCCGTCGCCGCAGTTGTGACACCAACAGGTCCACCCACCAGTGTGGGGAACCAAAAACCCACCGGGAGGAGGTTACTCGCTCTACCTGTGACCCCGACCGATCCACGTTGCCGCAGTGCAGAACTGAGCTAGCCTGTGGTCAATGCCTGCCAGGCGTGAGGGACACTGCGAGAGCGTGTCGGCGCCCACCGTGTGGCCCCCCGGACGAAGTGGACCCTGCAGCATGGACTGGGGCTTTGAAGACCCCCAAAGCAGTCCTTGGACATCGTGCTACCTCTGGTAAGAGCAGTTTTTAAACTCGCTCCCAGGGGAAGAAGAAGGCAGCTCCGGAGCACCCCCGGAGTCTTCTTTGGCAAAGGACTGACAACTCCAGGCTTTCTAGGTTCCCTGGAGGGGTTGAGTGTCCCCCACAAGCGGTACTTGCTTTTGGTGGGGTTCCCCCAGAGGGAGACCCAATTTGGAGGAATATTCCTCAGGAATCCTGATAAAGGATTTAGGCTGCACAGCCCGGAGGCTTGGGGTTTGCCCCAGCCTTCTGTTGAAAACTCTCCTGAGAACCGTCTTTCATTACTTTTGTTGATTAATCTTTTAGTTCACCGCGAATTGGATTCGTGCAGTGGCTTTTTTTCCAGTTTTTGCAGCCACCGGTTTTGCTTTCGCAGCTCCCCAAGCGGGCGGAGAGACCGTGTCTCGGTTTTAGGAGATAAAACCCAAGTTGGGTTTTACTTTCGGTTTCAGTTTGCCTGGGTGTTAGTTGGGAGCGACACGTATAGGGAGAGATGGGTGTAAAACTCTCTGTTGTTCAAAAGAGTATGAATTATACTTTTATTTCAGCTTCACAGAATGCTTGATTTAAATTTTTAAAAGGCAAATTAAAAGGGTTCATTGGATGGCTTTATTTGCATTTTCCGCAAGTGTCCCCTGACCAGATCAGCAGTGCCGAATTTTGGGGCGCTGTAAGAAAGAAAATGACTCAGTTGGCTGGGTCGGGAGACAGAGATGCTCTGAGATATTCTAATTTAGCCACGCAGCTGTGTTCAGTGATCAGGTCTCAGAAGGAAATGCAGAAATGGCTGAGTTGCAAACGGCCACCCCCCGGTTCCCCTGCCCCTCGACTCCGATCCCCTTGTCCCCGGAAAGGTGTTCTGAAGGGAGCGGCAGGAATTCAGCCTGCTGGCTCAGGCTTCCTCGGACCCCTCCCACCCCCCAGCCTGCGCAGCCGGCACAGTTTGCATGGCTCGCGTAGCTCGCCTGGCCGGCGCAGCCCACGTTGCCAGCACCAGGCTGTGTGGGATCTCTCAGGCAGCCCCAGCCAGGCAGCCCCAGAGCATTTCCACTGGGAAATGAACTGCATTTCCCAGTTCAAAAACCCCGAGTTCCATTTTCTGTTGATGGGGGAACAGAATCACAAAACAGGTCCCCTTTTCCCTATCCACAAGATGGCGGTGACAACGTGGCGGGGCAGTCCCCATCTCCCAGCCTTTCTTCCCGCAGTCCCTTTGATCCCGCCAAACCCTCCTTTAACCCCTCCCAGCCCCTCACCCCGCCCTATCCCAGTGACACGTGCCACCCCGCCCTATCCTGGTGATGCTCCCCCCGCCCTATCCCCGTGACGCCGCTACCCCGCCGCACCGCCCCGCCCCGCCTGCCTCCTCTGCAGCTAGCCCCACCCAATCCCGGTGATGTCGCTTTCCCTGCCCCATCTGTGTGACTGCGGCCCGGCGCACCCCCCCCCCCCCCCCCCCCCGGCCCGCATTGCCGCGGCCTGGCGGCGCCAGCCCCCCCCGCTTCGCCACAGCCCGGCGCCGCTTTGCTGGGGCCCTGCTCTGCCCCACTCACTTCCCTGGGCCTCCCCCATCATCCTTCCCCTGGATGACATCAGCCCCCAAGCAAACCACACCCCCCTCCGGAAGGTGGATGTCCTGGGGTCCTGGTTCCCACACCCCTCCTTCCAGTTCCCACGGTCCAAACCCGGAAGTTAGTTGAGCCAGATGCTGGTGCCAATGGAGCAGCTGGCTCCCCCCCAGTCCCTACCCTAGCCCCTGTCACCTACAGGGGCTGAAATTCCTGCAGAGCCCAAAACATCAGAGCGATTTACCACTCGTTCCCACAGGCCACCATCAGAGATCTGTGTAAAGCCCATAAGGGATATGGATGAGATAGTCCCTACTTCCAGGGTCTTTGGCCGGCAGATCCCTCAGGGGCAGAAGCAGTCCCTGCTGATTTAAAGCAGCTATTCTCTTGCTTGCTTAACACCACAGAATATAGGCTCTGGGAGGGAGCATGGAAGCAGCTGCTCAGGGATTCCCTGCCTGGTCTCCTGAACAACATGGAGACTAGAGTGGATGGTCACGGGAACCCCCTCACTCTTGAAAACCTCGCTAGTGAGGGGCAGTGGACGGTGGCAACTGATCAAGTTGCCATTCCCCAGAAGTGCCTCCAAGTAGTGAAAAAGGCAGCCTTAACAGCATTTTTTGGGATGCAGCCTCATGGTCCAGTGATTCCTTATTCAAAAATAAGACAGGGCCAAAGTGGATCATTTACTGATTTTGTGGAGAGGCTCTCCAGGGCCATTGAGGTCCAAGTCAAAAGTGAAGGGGCAGGAGAGTGCATTTTAGGGGAGATTGCATTTTCAAATTAGAACTATTTATGTCGTGCTGCAATCTTGAGTCTTCCCCTAGACCCTCCACCCACTCTGCAGGACATGCTCCGGGTATGTCAGTTAAAGGTCCCATTTATGAGCACCTCCACAGGACAGTGGCCCAAATCCCACCACGCTGTGACCATTGACACTGAAGGCTCCCAAGAAACATCGAACACCAGGAAGAAGCTTTCTGTTCAAGGCACACAGCAATGTCTTCTGTGCGGGAAATTGGGGCACTGGTCCTCCCTATGCCCCCTTAAGAAAGAATTTGAGGAATTTAAAAACAAAAAAGGGGGAGGAGAAGGGGAAAAAGCTAGAGGGTTTAAACCCTCACAAAAAAACTAAGGGGGGGGAGCAGGTCCACTTTGCATTATGAAAAAAATGGGGTGGACCGGGCAGAAGGGGTAGGGGGAGGGAGCCAAGGGAAAAAGAAGGAAAAGCTGCCTTGCCCCATTTGGGGTGACAGCACAAGGAACTTACTGGAAATGACTCACACGGACCATGACATTGCAAAACCAATTTTGACAACGGATTCTAACTATACACCCTACAGGTTACTGCTCACAGAGTGTTTGCACCTGAAAGACGATGATTGGAAATCGGTGTCGGTCGACAACGGTGAGCAGGGCAATTGGCCAAGGGTCGAAGGTAAGCTCATCGTTGTGGGGGATTGCAAACACACTCCACAAGAGATCGAAATCCTTCTGGGAACACTTGACAACAATCCCGGGAGATTTGTTCTCTGGCTACGTTGCACCCACCCACCAACGTTTTTACCAAAAGGACAGATAGTTGCCCAAATCATACCCGCCTGGGAGCACTCGGAAGCAGACAGCATACCAACAGCTTGTCCAGTACATAACATCACAGAGAAAAAGCCCCAGGTGGTGTGTGCGTTGAGCGTGGGTGGGGAGGCCCTTAACGTCACTGGACTCCTAGACACGGGGGCAGACGTGACGATCTTTCCAGGCAAGCATTGGCCATCACATTGGGCCTTGGAAAACGTGGCCGGATACATGCAAGGTATAGGGGGAATGCAATCGTCTCAGCAATCAAAGAGCGTGGTGCAAATTAAGGGGCCAAAAGGGCAATTGGCCAGTTTATGCCCTTTTGTTTTGGATTATAAGGAACCTTTGTTGGGGAGAGACCTGATGGCCCAGTGGGGGGTCACAATTGACATCCCAGACCCCTCGCAAGATTTTTGGGCGGCGGCTGCTGAGGAGCGCCCTACCCACAAGCTGAATTGGAAAACAAATTCACCAGTGTGGGTAGAACAGTGGCCGCTTTCAAAGCAAAAATTAAAGGTGCTTGAAGAGCTCGTGGAGGAGCAGTTGGCTAAAGGCCACATTGTAGAGACAACCAGCCCTTGGAACTCCCTGGTTTTCGTCATCCAGAAGCCACGGAAGGACAAGTGGAGGCTCCTCCAGGATCTCAGACAAATTAACAACGTGATTGAAGACATGGGCTATCTCCAACCTGGGATGCCTGCCCCTACCATGCTCCCACAAAACTGGAAATTGGCAGTAATAGATATAAAAGATTGCTTCTTCCATATTCCCCTACACCCTGACGATACCCTGTGTTTTGCATTCTTAGTTCCCACTATTAACCAAGAGGCCCCGAGGAAACGCTACCACTGGCGAGTTTTACCCCAAGGGTTGAAAGTTTCTCCTGTCATCTGCCAGTGGTATGTGGCTTCCTTGCTGTCCCCGGTCCATGTAGCTGTGGAGAAAGCAATCATCCATCATTATATGGATGATGTGCTTGTGTGTGCCCCCATCAATGATGCCTTGTCCCACGCGCTTGACCTGACAATCACTGCCTTGGTTGTTGCAGGGTTCGAGCTGCAAGAAGACAAAGTTCAAAGGATGCCACCCTGGAGGTACCTTGGGCTGGAAATTGGCAAGCGGACCACTGTGCCGCAAAAATTAGAAATTAAGGCAAAAATCAAGACCCTCACAGATGTCCACCAACTGTGTGGGGCGTTGAACTGGGTGAGACCCTGGCTAGGTCTGACCACTGAGGACCTGGCCCCTCTTTTCAATTTATTGAAAGGGGGAGAGGAGCTGAGTTCTCCTAGGGAACTCACCCCGGAAGCAAAGAACGCGCTGGAAAAGGTACAGCATCTTATGTCCACTTGGCAGACTCACCAGTGTGATCCGGACCTGCCTTTCAAATTCATGGTAATGGGAAAATTGCCACACCTCCATGGGGTCATTTTCCAATGGAGGAATGTCCTGGTTTGGGACAAATTTGGGAGAAAACCTTTGAATAGGATCCCTCTAAGGAAGCAAACCTAAGTGGCTTCTCTCTCTAACCGGTCTAGTAAAAAAAAAAAAAAACAACAAAAAAAAAAAAAAACAAAAAAAACCACCAACCTTTGGAGGAAAGTGGAAAAAACTATTTTACTAAACAAATGAAGTGCATACAAGTATAAAGAATGAATAATATGAAACAATAAAACCTCTCCTTCTGAAGTGAGATGGCAAATTGAGAAAGTCCTTGCCGTGGGTATAGCTTGGCTCTCTCTCTCAGTGTCTCTCCTCAGTCCCAGTCTCTCTGGCGCTGCTGGAAAATGCCGAGGTCCAGGCCCCGGTGGGCTGCAGGGGCAGCCCCCAGTGCTCCCCTGGGTTTTCAGTCTAGAGCAGGTTTAAACAGTTCCAAGAAAAAGGAAAAAAAACAGTTCAGGGAACTTCTCTGCTCTAGCTAGCTGAAACTAACTAAAAGCAAAACAAGATCTCTGTCCTGCAGTCTCTCCAAGCCTCCGCTGAACACACTGTCCACAGTAGAATGTGGAGGAGTCAGGCCGTTTTCTCAAAACAAACTCCGCGCTTCTCCTTGCTCTTAGAACCAGTCTTAAAGGCACAGGACTCAATATACAGCACAAACAGAACAGATGATTGGGGATACAAGCATCATAAAGTTACCCAAGGACAAGGAACAACATCAAAAAGGACCACGGCAGAGAGGACCGGATCTTAATCATAGAATGGGTCTTTCTCAGTCATCAAAGGTCCAAGAGAATGACACGTCCACAGGAACTGGTGGCTGAACTGATCCAGAAGGCTAGAGTCCGGATCAGGGAATTGGCCGGATGTGATTTTGAATGCATTCACATTCCAATTGGATTAAGATCGGGCCAAATTACAAAGGCAATGCTAGAACACCTGCTTCAGGAGAATGAAGCACTGCAGTTTGCTCTGGATTCCTTCATCGGACAAATTTCAATTCATCGGCCCCACAAAATTTTTAATCAGGATGCCAAATTCACATTAAGTTTGAAAAATGTTCAGAGTAGGAAGCCTTTAGAGGCCTTGACAGTTTTCACTGACACGTCTGGAAGGTCCCACAGGTCAGTCATGACTAGGAAGGACCCTCAGACTCAGCAGTGGGAGGCAGATGTTGCTGAGGTGGAGGGATCACCTCAAGTTGCTGAGTTGGCCGCTCTCGTCAGGGCCTTTGAAAGGTTCCTCGAACCCTTCAATTTAGTGATGGATTCCACTTATGTGGCGGGAGTGGTATCCAGAACAGATCAGGCCATACTGCAGGAAGTGTCTAACACCATGCTGTTTGAGCTGCTTTCTAAGCTTGTCAAACTTGTCTCCCACAGGGAGCAGCCATTTTTTGTGATGCATACAAGATCACATACTGATTTGCCAGGGTTCATTGCTGAGGGAAACAGAAGGGCTGATGCTCTTGCTGCTCCTGCTGCGATGGTCCCACCGTCCAGTATTTTTGAGCAGGCAGAGCTCAGCCATCAGCTTCACCATCAAAACGCGCCTGGCCTTGTTCGCCGGTTTCACATCACCCGGGAACAGGCTAAGGCAATTATGGCTACGTGTCCCTCCTGCAACCAGCATGCAGTTCCCACCTTGAGTGCGTGAGTGAACCCCAGAGGTCTGAGGAGCTGTGAGCTGTGGCACGCTGACGTGACACATATCCCCCAATTCTGCTGATATAAATATGTGTGCGTCTCAGTGGACATCTTCTCCGGTGCAGTTTTCGCTTCTGCCCACAGAGGGGAGAAGACCTCGGATGTAATAAAACACCTCATCCAGGCTTTCTCCTTCATGGGCATCCCGAGGGAGTTAAAAACTGATAATAGCCCAGCGTACTGCTCCAGGGAGTTCAGCAGCTTCTTGCAACAATGGGGAGTTGGACATAAGACTGGCATCCCCCATTCCTCGACACGCCAAGCCATGGTGGAGAGGACCCACAGGGAAATCAAAAGAGTCCTCAACTAACAACAACAGGTTTTAAGGATAGAAACACCACAGACCCGATGGGCCAGGGCTCTGTTAACCATGAATTTTTTAAATTGCACTTTTGAATTTTTGAACCCTCCAATCGTTCGCCATTTTGGGGCAAACCCACAATTAAACATCAAGGAGAGGCCGCCGGTCATGGTCCGGGACCCTGAGACTGGAAGGACAGAGGGACCTCACGATTTGGTCACGTGGGGTTGTGGATATGCTTGCGTGTCCACCCCCACAGGGCTGAAATGGTTACCATCAAAATGGGTGAGGCCCTATGTCCTGAAGGTCTCGGGGGAAAAGAAAAACTACCTCAAGTCACACAGGCAGCGTTTAGGCGGAGAAGAAGGGAAGGTCTTTCCCGGGATGGGCTCCCTTTCCTAAATGACCCTCTGTTTGAACAATAATTGTTTCTTTCAGTCATTTTAGTTACGATGGAACCTGTCCAGCACCAGTCCCCAGTGCTGAGGAAATTCCACCTTCTTCTCAGCATCCTCCTGCTCGCCAGTCTCGCTGCTCCTGTCTCTGGATGGCTGGTGCCCCAGCCCAAAGCCAACGTTTGGGCGACTCTTGCCAGGGCAATGGGGCAGGACCACATTTGCCTCTCAGCCACGTTGGCAGAAAACCCACTCATGACCTGCCTTGTGGGGATCCCATATGGACCCAAGGAGTTACCCACCAAGCTCTTAGAGATCACAGAGCAGACCAACAGAGAGGATGCCTCTAAGGATCAATCCGTATCCCAGCTATCCCCACCTGATTCCTTTCTGGATGTTGAAATTACGTTGCTCATTAGAAATCCATGTATGTTGTGGAAAAAAAATATATCCACCCTTTTAACCTTAAGTTCTCCCCTCAATAAGTTAGAAATTTTGGGTTCCTCAAATGCTTCTTTTTGTGTTCATTTTATGTTTACCCCCCCTCAGGGTCAGGAGAGATCTTATCAGTTTGTCTACCACACCAAGGATGCTTACACAGCCAAAATATGGTGTGGCCGGATCGCCCATGTGGAAATGGCTTCGACAACTGATAGGAAACCCCTGGCCCTTCCTAAAGGTGTGTTTTTGATTTGTGGGGATAGAGCATGGGCAGGCATCCCCCCTCACCTTGTAGGAGGACCATGTCCTTTTGGCCGGTTGGGCTTGTTTTCCCCCAACAAGACCACTCTAATGAATTGGCAGAGAAAAAATTCCACCAGCAAAAAGGTCCAAAAAAGAGATTTGGCCTCGCTCGATGCCAACTGTGACTCAGAAATTATCCATTGGTCAAAAGTAAAAGGAGTGGCAGTCACAGTCTCTTTACCTTGGGTATCGATTGCAAAAGCTCTAGGTGAGCTGGCTCACCTGGAGTGTTGGGTGACTAAACAAGCAAATTTAACTTCCAACGTGCTGGCCAGCCTCCTATCAGATGAGGAGGTAACAAGGCAGGCAACGCTGCAAAACAGAGCAGCAATCGACTACCTCCTCCTTCTCCATGGACATCATTGTGAGGAGTTTGAGGGGTTGTGCTGTTTCAACCTGTTGACAAAGGCTGAGGATGTCCACTAAGCCATCCAGAGCATCCGGGGCATGGTGAATGATATCAAAAAGGAGACTGGTGACTGGCTGGGTGGGATGTTTGGGAACTGGGGCATTTCGGACTGGGTAGGCTCAATTATAAGATCTGTTCTATTAGTTTTGTTTATTATTGTATTAATTTTAGTTACGCTTGATATTACCAAAAGAATGTTAAATAGCTTAATTTCTAGCACCACACACTCCCCCTCCGTAAACCAAGTTGCAAGCCATCCGTGCCTGAATGGGAGGAGGGCATGGAGCTGGAGGAAGACTCGGAGGAAGACAGAGACCTAGAAGAAGAACCTCAGATGGACTGGCCCGCTCAACTAGAGTGGTTTGCTGAGCCATATCCAGACTCTGAATATCGTCCTCCCCCGCTCCAGTTCTCCCCTCTTAAAAAACAAAAAAGGGGGAGATGTAGTGGTGCAAGAGTTGTTCTATTAAGTTATTAAGTTATTTTTGTTTGTTTTATAAGTTTTTTGTAATGGTTTATTCCACTGTGTACCCCCCTGTGTTCTGTAATGGTTTTCCCCCTATGGGTTAGTTATATAACCAGATGTTTTATGTCAATCATCCTCCCCTGCACCTGTCCCTGTCAATCCCCCCTCTCTCCTCTTGGTTGCCCTGTCCATCACTTCGAGACACTTCCCTGGATTCTGGAAAGATCCAGGAGAGGCATTGAGTGATAGGCTGGTGCCCGGGGAATCCCCTCCTCCTCTCTTGTGATTTGTTAATGGTTCAGAAGTTGACACCCCTGTTACCACCCCTGTGTTCCCTGATTGGCTGACCCGTTGTCGCCACCCCTGGATCCTCCCCCGTTTATAAGTCTCAGTTTGGCTTTGATCTGGGCTCTCTCTGGGCAGCAAGGGTCTGAGGCGGAGCTCCTTGCTGGAGTCCCCTTAATAAACTACCTTTTACCCTGCTCAAAGAGAGTCGACCCTTTTTCCGTCGCCGCAGTCATGACACCATCAGGTCCACCCACCAGTGTGGGGAACCAAAAACCCACCAGGAGGAGGTTACTCGCTCTACCTGTGACCTCGACCGATCCACGTTGCCGCAGTGCAGAACTGAGCTAGCCTGTGGTCAACGCCTGCCAGGCATGAGGGACACTGCGACAATTAATTAACTATGTTAAATGTTCAAGTCAAGCTAAGTAACATCACAACCTGTTGCTGGGGTTAGTCCTGTAGCCAGCAACAAAGTACCCCTACAGTCACAGGAAATGGAAGGTTAAATTCCTCCTCTTCTTTTTTAAAATCTATTTTTCTAATGATTTTTACTTAGTTCACACTTTGCAGAACTCACTTAAAGTCTATAGGAAATTGTTTATTTTGTAAACCTATAAATCTGAAAAATACTGAAATTATGCAATTCCAAATTAACAAAAACCCCAAAGCCTTTTTGATTTGATAAATCAGACTTTGTTTAAAATTATTTGTTTAAGCGGCTGATTTGACTTAACTTTGATCTGTCAGATACAAAAGCGCTTTCAGTTTAATAATGACATTTACCTAGTTATACTTAATCAAATATATTTCAATTAATCATAATTTATTATTCTTAATACAAAACATGAGTAATTCGGCTGCCTTCATCAATGCATATGTTTAATTCACTTGCAGGGAAACAAGGAGAGGTTGCCCCCGCATTTTCCAGTCAGTTCCAAGAGAAGCTGACAGCGCAGCTGGACTGCCTTCACCTTCTGATATATATTCACTTTTGTTGCCAAAGGTTCTTATTTTTCACTTGTTGAATGTGGACCACCTGGTAGCATAAACCATGGACAATGTAATGGCTAAAAGATCTCATCAACTTTAATTAACTGAAAATTTGACTCCAAGCACTGGTATTTTTGGTTCCTTCTTGGGGTGTTATTTCTTTTTAATTATACCTATTATAATTATTAATTATAATAGGAATAATTAAAAAGAAATAAAAAATTCAGAGTCAGCCAATTATTTTACCTTTCAGTGATAAGTTCCCTGTTTTGGATCACTGAGGTTGGCCATGTAGATCTACTCCCTCACCCAGAGGTCTCACAGTATATTCACACATCACTGAAAATGAAAATACATGAAAAATTATTTGAAAATCATTACAAAATTAATTTTTGCCTTTGAAAATTTGGCTGTAATTATGTTTCTCATAATTACACCACTGAGATATTTGTCCTGAAAAGATGTTTGTCTCTGCTTAGAGCAATTTATCGAAGGTTTTCCCTGAGCTGTACATCTCAAAGCAATGCCCCAGAAGCTGGCTGTTAATATCCATGCAATGACACGTCCTAGGTGCAGCACAAAGTTTCTAGAACACTTTTGTTAGCATTGTTACATTACAACATCATTCTTTGCTGTGAGTGGTGAGTAATTGGCACAGTGCCAGAGAAGCTGTGGTTGCCCCAGTCTGGTGCAAAAGTCTGAGCCTAGGCTGGATGGGGCTTGGAATGACCTAGTCCAGTGGAAGGTGTTCCTGCCCTTGTCAGGGATGTGGAATGAGATGAGCTTTAAGATGCTTTGCAACTCAAATCATTCCTCTGTAGCAGCAAAAACTGCAAAGCCCCACTTCTCACCTGATTTCCCTCTTTCTGTATCTTTTTTGTCATTCTTTGTTAACAAAACAACACAGAGGACCCAGCAAAACAACCAAAACAGGCTTAAGCTGCAAAGAGAACTTAAAAGGAAGAGCAAGGCAGCTGTCTGCTACAGTTATAATCCCAGCTGTGTACTCTGAATCTCTCAAAACTAGATGAAGGGAGTTAAATTATCTAGTTAGAAACTGAAGGGCTTGACCCTCATACAGGGAGGCGCATATACATCCTCTGGGCATCACCACCACGAGGTGCATAAGCACTGATGAATAGCTCAGTGCAAGAACAAACCATCTATCAATCAAATCCTGCTGCTGAGGCCACAGCTCAGCAGCTTTCAGAAGAGATTTTTTTTTTCTGGGAAGAGAAATCTGGAAAAAAAACCATAGAGATGTATGAGGTTCTCTGCAGCAGTTCTCTGCATTCAGAGGGAAGCAGTGGATGGTAGATGGGAAGAGAAAGCACTGCCTCAAGAGGTATTTTTTCTGGTTTTCTTTTTTATATACACAACCATACACGTACTTATATAGGAAGGGAACAGTGTTCAAGAGCAAGTGTAACTAAGAAATAATAACCTGCAAAGGAGTGACCTGCTGAACTGCCCAAAAACCACAGCAAAGGGAGGGAGGTTTGGGAGAAGCATTCTTGGAGCAGGAAGAGGTACCCCAAATGGTAATGATGCTGATAAATTCTCATAAAGGAGAGTATGATGAAAAGTTAAACCTATGAAAGGGTGAGGAATACCTCTGTTGATGTGGAGTGACCTGTCAACCTAAGGAAGACAAACAGTAGAAAATAATTTTGACAGATGAGAGAAAAAGTGATGGAAGAAGGTACCTCGAGGTTAAAAGAAGGTCCCTTGAGACTGTAATTTGTATAACCTGTAAAATCATGTTTGAAACCCCAAAGTGGCCCTAAAGAAGATCAATTACCCTAACTTGTTTGAATAACCTCTAAGAGAGAACCTGGCGCAGCTGGAAGAGGATTTTGCAATGAATGCATCTGCCCACCATCCTCAGCAGAGAGACATCACAAATCTGAGGGAAAAAATACCTGCAGCATGTCTCATAGTGTTGCATTTTCTCTGCCACCAATTCCAGTACAGACCTTTTTTGTTGTCCTTGATGCCATATCAATGAATTCTCACCTGTCCTGACACCACTACTTCCTTCTCTCTTCAGGATTTGCACTCTTGTTAATGTCATGTTGTGCTGCCAAGGTGGGAATGCAAATTCCCAGTGCTATGGGAACAGCCAGGGCACAGGGCAGGCATGTGTTGACTGAATGGTGGGTAAACTTTGTAAAAGACAATGAGCCTTTGTTGCCTTCCAGCTGCCAAATCACTCACCCCTTCATGAAGGGGTCTGAGAACACTTAGAGTGGGGCTCTTAGCAGGCTTTCCTCATCAACCAGCTGCAATACCTCAAACCTCTTTGAATTTGCAACTTTATGACGAGAATTTCTTAAGTTATATGTGTGTGTGTGAGTAAGAGCGTGCATAATTGTGTTTGACTTACTGCCACTTTTCTGTTTAACACTCCTCTTAGTTAGTCCTCAAACATCAGATGTATCCATGGCAACAAAAAAAACCAGTCTGCCAGGCCTTACCGACAATATTTCAAAATTACATCTATACAGGGTCTTTTTCCTTTGTCTGAATGCCCCCATCAGCTTTGAAGGAAGCAAATTGCTGTCACTTGCTTCCAGGAAACCAACCCTTGAGAAAAAAACACGCATTTCCAGACAGGCAAACATGAGGTTAGGGAAGTAGGACCAGATAACCCTGCCAGTGATCCCTTGCAACCTTACTGTGATTCTGTTTATGATCTTCAGTTTATACTCATTCAGAAGACAAAATACAATTTGAAGCACAGCTGGGAAGATGTTGGATTTCAGAAGTCAAAAGCAACCCATGGAAAACAAAAGGCACAGATCATTCCAAATATGTAATCTTAAAAAAAACCCCAATTTTTTGCAATAAACTCTGTGTAAATTTGTTAGGAAATTTTACTTTATTCTGTAAAATATTGACTAGAAAATGCACTATTGATAGGATTTGTGAATGCTAGTTATTTCAAGGCAGAACATCTATAATATTGTAATGGTTTTAATTTTGAAACCAGGCAGAAACACTAATAAATGCAGTGGTTTCACATTCATTAAATTCTGGTCTTAGTACTCACTCTTTTTCTGTGGGAGAGAGACTAGGAGAAAAGCAAAGCAGGCTCAACCTTAAAAATGAACAAATACTTTTATTAACACACACTAAAAGAATAGAAAAAGAAATTTGGGAAAAAAAACCCTAAAACAAAACAGAATGAAACTCCAAAACCACTCTTCCCTTCTGTTCACTTTCCTACAAAACAACATAAAGAGACAAAACTTGTAATTTTCAGTCAGTTTCACCATTTGAATAGTCTTTCATCAATTCTTTAGGGGAAGAGTCACTCTTAAGAGTCCTGGATCCCGAGACAACTTAGAACAGTTCTCTTGTGGGTTTTTTAACTGTCACAGAAACAACCACCTGGAGAAACCTGCCTTTGTGACCCCTCCCATTAGCAGTTTCCCAAGCTGCTTATGGTCATGGGTCTTAACTTTTGAATATTGGGGTGTCACCTTTTAAAGATGAATAACTCTAAAGGCAAAGGATTCTTTATCTTAAGGTACAGAGATATCTTCTCACTCCTCCACTGGCACAGGGGACTTCTCATCTCTATCTGTTCAAGCATCTTATAGGATTAATATTACTTAGACCATTACAAACACCTTTGCTCAAATGCACACACAAATCTAAACAATCATCTCCCCAAATGCATATCTTTCCTTTGATTTAAAGAGATAATCTAAATATAGAGTTTATTTCCATGGCTCAAATAAGAATGGAGCAACAAACTCCTCAACCCTCTTTCTCAATAGTCTTTTCACTCTTGCTCCACTGACATCATGATGTTTCTTCTTTATGTTCACTCTGCCCCTTTCTTTTCTTTCTCAGAGAAGGGCTAAGCCCTGGAAGCTTCATTTTGTTAGGAAAAGGTTAAATCTGCCCAGAGTCTCTTCTCTCCTGTGGTAGCTCGTGGTGGTGTTAGATGTTCAAGGCCATGCTAGTGAGTGGAGGAAGAACTCACACAGAAACATCAGAGATCAGAGCACCCGGGCAGTAAGGAATCACAAAAAATCCAGGCAGGATTACAAATGCCTTTTTGGCCCACCCCTTGGTGTAAATTGGGGCAGCTTCAGCTTAAATGGTGCCCATAGCTCTTATCAGGGGCCTGGCAGAGATTTCTCCCTGCTGCAGGGAAGTTTAGAGAAAGTAGTTGTTTTAAAGCAGCCACCTCTCCTTCCCCCTGCCCCCCCACCCCTCACCCCCCCCACCCCCGCAGCCAGAAGCCGAGGGAGCCGATAGAATCCGGCCAGCCCTCAGGCCAGCACCCTCCAAAAGGGGAGAAGCTGCAGGCCCAACTTGATGTTACCTGTCTCTCTCTGGCCAGAAGAAAAAAGAAAAGGGCCGACCCGCAGGAAATCAGGGGGTTTTATACGGTACTTTCCATTGTTGTAGCCAACAATTTTCAGTGGTCAAAACAGATGTCAATGTTCCAACTAACCCTGTGATAGGTCCCTGTCTTTTCTAAAGCAATTCCCAGGTCCTGACCCGGAAAATCATTCCACATTCCTCTATGACTAAAAAACTAAACTGTACTAACCCATGACAGTTATAAATCCACAACTTTGAGACACTCCTGCCTGACTAGGCTGGACAACTGAAATTGCTGAGCAAATCAAATTATTCTCATGTTGCTTTTTAAAATTAAATGAAAATTTGAAGGAAAATCATGATTTACACTCAAAATATCCAAACCATACCATTGCATGATTAAATGGTTTCTCTACAATTTTTAAGATGACTTTGAATAGGAAAATAAATTCATGTCCAGGGTAGTTAGTGAGAAAGTGACAACTTACAATTTTTGGGTTGGGTTGGGGTTTTTTTGGTGTTCCCCCCCCCCCTTTTTTTTTTAATGAGAAAGAAATTTTTTTAAAAAATATTTTTTTGCAAACTGTTTAGTCTTCAGATATGTGAGAGTGAAATGCACTCTCTTCTTCCACAGCAAGGGAGTGATGCCCCTTTCACATGAACACTGTCACCACTAGGGAATGGTGGTGACAGTATTCACTGATCCCCCTCCCTTTTGCCTGGCCAGACTACGGCTGCCTGTGGGATGATGCTGCTCACCAGAAATATTTATATAAACTGAGGGAGACTTACAGCCATAGCAGTAACCAACATGCAGATGGGAAAAAGAGACAGGAAAAATTACAAGACCATTTATAGGTTATGCATATGACTGTTGGGGGTTAGGTTTGTTTTTTTGCTTGGTTTTTTTTTTTCTTTCCCTATAGAATCCCCCCCCCCCCCCCCCCCCCGCCCCCACATAGACACTAAATACTGATGCTTAAAGGGTGCTTGACCCACACAAAAGAGTGGGGGAAGATCACTTAAGTTTAGGGGAGGGAAAGGCACAGTGCTCCGGGAGCTAGGCATGCTTTTCTCCTGCTCTCGGCATTGGAGAGGCATGATCAGCCAGCTGCTTGCTACGTGAAGAGTTCACTGTTAACAGAGGGTTCAGTACTAGGAATTCTACCACCATCCATCATCTGCTGGATCACCTAGGAATTTGAATCCCCCTTGCCTGTCCTGCTGGAGCTGAGCCAGCCCCCTCCAGCCATCCGGGCTTCTTCAGCACTGCTCACTTGCCTGCCAGGACACCCCCCGGCTTGCTGGGGACAACCTGCCATTTCCAGTCATCAGCCCCGACTTTCCACAGTTTTGGCTTAGTGCTTTCAGGATCTCAAGAGATCAGACTGCCTGGGACTTGTGGGACAAAGCTCCTCAAGGTTCTTAGTTCTGTTTATTATTATTCTTGCTGTAGTTGTTGTTGTTTGTTTGTCCTGTTATATTTACTAGTAAAGAACTGTTATTCCTCTCCCCATAGCTCTGACTGAAAAGCCTCTTTAATCTTCTAAATTATAATAACTTGGAGGGAAGGGATCAGAATTCCCCATTCCTAGAGAGGCCCTGCCCCTCCCTAGCAGATACCTGTCTTTCAAACCAAGACAATGACCTCGCTGAGAGTCCTACAAAACTTACTACAACACTGCCGGAGTCACCAACAAACTGAAGCACTTTATAAAAGCTGTAGATCTTCAAGAATTCTGTATTGCTCTGAAACATTTTTGCTCCAAACACTCATGCTCTATAAAGTATCTTGTAACCACCGTAGATTTATAAAATGAGTATTGTCATAATTATGGTAATTCAACTCCTTCAATTGCAGGTGTGATATGAAACAGTTCTCTATTTTTCTCTTGAAAGTTTTATAAGTTTTGCTATTCACCAAGTAAAAAAGTGGATTATAAGATGCAAGAAACAAGAAAAAAAGAAATTACTTTTCTGTATTAAAAAAAAAATTGGTTATCTTATGCAACATTGGCTAAGCTATCATGAACTCTTTTTTTCTTTAGTTAATATCCACTCAATGAGCAAAAAACCCCCAAATCATGAAGGGCTTGGACAATCTTCCAAGAAAATCTTTCAGAGATTTTCCTTTAGTATTGAAAGTGTTTTATGGTCAGAAGATGTACACTTGAAGAATGTTATGCTGGGAACTAAAAATATATTAGCAAATATATTAAGCTTATCACCTATTTTTCTATATTACTCACACCACACAGAAGAGAGTAGCACTGAATTGTCCAGATCAGACATTCCTAGCTAGGAAGTTGTGCGAATAAGGGTTATCTCAGTTCAGCTACTAAAACAAAAGAATACTGGTGTGTGAGAGGAAAAATTTTAGAGTAACTGAAAATGACAGGAACATTTATTCAACTTCAATTAAGAAATCAGTTACAAAAACATCCCAAACTCTTATTAAAATAAGGATGGGAACTGGATAATTCAACTTCTGCTTTGTAAAAACAAACAAACAAATTAAAATAATCAGAAAATACAGGTTTCACCACAGTTATTAATTTAATTCACAAATATCTTAGTTCCTTGGAGAGAGTGCTCCTTTGGATTTTGATTTTAATAAAACACCACTTCCTCTCATGCTGCTCACTGATGAAGTATAAATCTATCTTCCCAAGAAAATTAATTTCTGCTTACACTGTTATTGCCAAAATCCTCTTGTCTGTCTCAAGAAGAGGCCTGAAGAGAGACATCTGCTGAAGCTGATTATCATGCAGTGGCATAGTACGGTGTATGAGCAATCCCATGCTTAAAAGATGGGGAAAACCAGAAAAAGCTGCAAGGGAGAAAAATAAGTGCATTGACAGAACTAGATGCAAAATCTCTTTTTTTTTTTTTTTTTTAATCTTTCCTCCCTCCCCTGGTCAACTAAATTAATTGCAAAAACTAGGTCAGCACAAATAAACAAGGTGAGCCAGCTGCAAACTAAATGGATAAAACAGCAACAAGTGAGGTAGCTGTGAGGGCATATGCCCCAGAATTCGAATTGCCAGGGAACAGCTCCATGCAGCCCTAATAAATTTTTATATGTGCTTACTCTTCATTTTTAAAAGTGAGTTTAAAACTGCATATTTCACAATGATTTCTGAAATATATTTTGAATCAAACAACATAATAAACCAGTCACTAAACTGCAAAAAGCTTAATTTAATGTTTCTTGTCTTTTTCAAATTAATCAAAATCCATCCCTTTTGATTCAGCAGGGACCAAGAGAGCATCTGTACTGGTTTGAAAGACAGGTGTCTGCTAAGGAAAGCAGGAGCTTCCCTTGAAATGGAAAATGTAGCCCCCTTCCATCTGAACTACTATAATTTTGAAATTCAGGGGCTTTCAGGCAGAGATATGAGAATAGGAAGAACAGCTCTTTACTAGTGTGTATAACAAGGCAAATGATCAACAACAGCAATGGCAGTGACAACAACCAGAACCCCAAACCCAGTGACCCCTTCTCGGCGTCAGGCACTTTCCCCTTTGGTGCAGTTCCGGTCACAGCCGGCAGGGGCGCTGGTGGCTCCCGGCAGGCAGCGCGGGTGTGGTGATTCCCCCGCGGCTGCAGGGGGCGCTGTGGCGTGGGCTCAGGGAGCACACGGTAATGGTGGACAGGCTGGGATGGGAAGGGATGGAGGAGAGGCTTTGCTTCAGAAACCCCTGGGGCAGCTGATCCCGGTGCCCCAGCAGGACCCTTGGAAACAGCAAACTGGGACTGCAGGAATGAGCAAAAATCCTGGGGTGGTGGACAAGATGTATCGGGAGCTCCGGATCTGTGGCTGGACTCGTGGGGTGTCTCAGCAGGCCGGGGGTGTGAGGCTACAGTGCAGCGAAACCTCGGAGCAGTGCTGAAGCAGCGGCTGGGGTGGAGCAGCAGTGACCCAGCTCCCAGCAGGTCAGGGAAAGGCAAGCTTGGGATCTTGGGGTTTTCCCCTGAGGCACCTGAGCAGATGGTGAAATGTGCCGTTTTTAGTGAGATAGGATGTTAATAAGGTCCCAGTTCAGTGGCTGCTCTCATGAGCAGAGGCTCACCCCACAGCAGAAGCTGCAGGACCGGGCTGGGCTCTGGCAGCAGCAGCATACCTGCCCAAATGTTGCGGTATCTGCCCTACACTGGAAATGCCAGGTAAAGACAGAGTAACCAGCTGCTCCCCTCTCCGGAGCTGACAGCTTCTTTTGTCTCTTTTAATTATTGAGTGGTTATTTCCTCCTAGCAACAGGGAAGTTCCTTAAGAGGAAAAAACCCGAAAGAGCTCCTAAAATTGTAAGAGCATCAGTGCCCAGATTCCCTTAAAATCTTTCCACATATGTAGTCTGTAAAACATGTATATTTATCAGTGAAATACAGGTTAAAATAAACAAAACAAAACAAAACATACCTGTCAGAACATGTCAGAATATGCCAATTCTCTCAAAGAAAAAGTATGGGATAAAGGAAGACCAGAACAGGAATCTTGCAGAAGGTTGCCTACAAAAAGAAAATGCTGGAAAAGTAAACGACATGACATTCCTCAAGAGTTCAAAACCAGTTCTGTGAAAAGGAACTACACATGCTACATGAAATAGAACTGAAGTAACTCATGTAGAGATGGATCTCACAGCCTTCTCCTAGATTGTTCCTCATCCTTGGGGCAATGTCCAGCCCTTGCCTAAAGGGTGAGTTTTCATGGGGGAAAACAAAGGAGAATTCAATTGTTATTTGCATTGGCTAAACACTGCTATATCTAAACCCAGTATCAATTAAACAAGAGAAGACCAGTTAGACACATACCCAAGTAAAAAAGTCTTAGTAAAACAAGACCAGGGTGGCCACATACATTTAAGAGCTCACTCTGAGGTGGACAGGCTTGAACACTTCACCCTGTAAAACTCTCCCTCCATGTTTCTGACCACGTAATGGTCTAACATTTACCCACTAAACAAACTATTTACATTGCTAGTTCAGATTCATTGCAATATTGCTTGTTAAGGAAGGAAACTTAATTTTAAAACTTTTTAAATTTAATGACCTGCTAGAAGTATATTAAAGTAATTTAATTATTTTAAAATTTCTTAAAGGTCATTTGCATGGTAATCATTTTTCACGTGTGAAAAATGTGGTTCACTTTTTGTTAAAGTTTTAAAAGTTTAATAATAATAAATAAGACAATAAGAGACATAAATAGCAAAAGTTTACAGATGACGGGATACCTGGCATTCCACCAAAAAGTACACCTTGCTAACAAAGGATCTTCCCTTAAAAGCAATAGCCTATTGCATATTCATATATCCCATACATGATTCAAACATTGCTTTCGACTCCATTCCTTTGGGTGTTTCTGCTTAATTTCAACATTCCCCACCCCCTCCCCATTCCATCCTGCAAATCAATTCTCCTGTGGCTCCATGGAGTCCCATACTGCTGGATAATGGAGGCAACAAATTATTCCTTTTGGGTTTTGGTGTCTGTTGCTGTTATCTCTATACAGATAGGATAATGTCAAGATATTCTTGATTGTCTTTCCCATTTCTTGAGCTAGTTACAAAAGGCATCTTACATCACATAGTTTCTATTTTAGTATTATGTTATAGCCTAAAAAATATATTTATCACACTACTAAAAGAGACTATATTAATACAGCATAACTTTCTAATATAACACGTCGCAGTGTCCTAAGAGCGCTGACCAGCGCAGCCGCAGGCTAGCTCAGCGGGTTCCCACTGCGACAACGTGGTACGGTCAGGGTGGCAGGCTAGGCAAGCCACCTCCTCCCGGTGGGGACTTGGATCCCCCACACCAGCGACGGGCACGACGATGGTACAGCAACCGTGGCAACTGAATGAAAGGCTGACTCCTCTGAGCAGGGTACAACGTTGGTTTATTAGGGGAGAGGGAGCACGGAGCTCTGCACTCTCAGACCTGCTGCCCAGAAGAGCCCTGAGAGCAGGCGTGCAGCAACTTTTAAGGGGGGGTGGAAACAGGGGTGGCGACAACCGGTCAGCCAATTACAGGACTTGGGGGTGTGACCAGGGGTGCAAACCACAGAACAGGGGACCAACCACGAAACAACCAAAGGGTATTTCCAGGGCCCCGGCCTATCACTCGATGCCTTCCCTGGAGCTTTCCAGAATCCAGGGAAGGGCCCTAGAGTGATAGACAGGGCGCCCAAAGGGGGAGAAAGAGAGGATTGACAACTCAGTATGAGGGGGAAGGGATGATTGACATAAAACGAACTGGGAGCACTTTCTGGTAAACAAGTCCGAACCATAACAGAAACTGGGGGGTACATGGAACGAACTATTATACAAAATCCGTAAAAACGCATATAAAACAAATCGCACACCACCACAAACACATATAGTATTCATTTTAATATTTCCAAAAAGCCAGTCATATAATATGTATTTGTAACACATGCGAGACCAGTGGCCATTTTTCAGCATTCAGATTCTACCCCTTCCTTCCCACCTTACATTTAATTTTTACACCTGGTAGCAGACAAGTTAAAGAGACACCATAACCATGAAATACAGTCAAGTAACTTTAATAGAGTTTAAAACACAGTTTAAACCCTAATTTTACTTTTTGAGTCTATGAGGCACTTGTATGTTGTCATTTTCTCAGATATAAGATATAGTACATAGTATGTATCTATATCTATAAATATACATATATATACATGTATATACACACATACATTATATAGATATATATTGCATGTTGTAATTTTCTCAGATTATATACACACACATTTCCCAATAACAAGTTTGTCAAAAGAAACCCTTTACTCTTCTATGTAGTTGAATCAAAAGGTACAGAAAATTGAAGTAAAAACTGGATTGTAGAGACTGAATGCAAATTGAAGAAATACATTTAAGCAGCATACCCTGCCCACTACAAAACTTAGTCCTCAGTACTTCAGGTTGATGTTTATATAACATAATTTGTTTGTTAAAAAGCAGAAATACTACTAAATCCACTTAAGCAAATAAACCAACTTTCAGAGTACTTCTTCCTGTCCTGCTGAAGAGCTGCTCTATTTAGCATAGCTCTGCATTGCAGGCATCAGCTGACTTTAGGCACGTTTCTGTTTAATGTGCATCACAGATACTGCCTTCTTGGCAAATGCTGCCTTCCTTGGTACAGCTCTGCAATGGAAAGAACATACTTCCAAGCTTTTTGTGTTGATTAGCAAGTCAAGAGAATACAGATTGAAAGCACTGTGTTAATCAAAATCTGGTAGAAATAATGGTAAAGCATGACTGAAGGTAACTATTAATTGTGTAACAAAAATCCTTTTTCTGTGAGTTAGGAATAACTGTGTTTTGTACAGATGCAAACATCAGGATCTTAAGGAGCTGCCAGAGATTGGATTTGTTTACAAAAGGCAGCAAACCTTGACTTTCTACAGTTTCCCAAAAAGACAAATTCACACTGTGGGGTGACTTAGGTATATTTTAAATCTTGCAACAACTCTTTCTCTAAAATGTCTAAGAAAAGTGACTTTCCCAGTGGGAGTGAAAAGAAGTGATAAGAAACAGTGGATAGGAGAAACAGTAACATTGAAGGAGAGAATCAGAGAAACAAGAGTGCTGGATTTCTTTCATAACCCAACTCAAAACAAAAGCAGAAAAAGAGTACATAAATAAGATGAAATATAAGAAGAATCTACAACAGGAAGACAGGGAAAAAGCAAGAAAGCTGAGAATGTCTAAGGGACAACAAAAATAAGAAGGAAAATTTGTAGCTGTCACTTAAGATAGAAATGAAACAAATAAGCTGCTGTAATGCCAGGATGATTTTTTTGCCTTTTCTTTTATATAACTTTTATGTATCCTCAATATTCTTAGCATGCATACTTGTAATTCCTTAAGTCTGATGACTTGGCATAGTCCTACTATTTTGTTAGGCCAGGAGACCAAACATCCTAGAGGCCTCATAGTAGGAGGCTGGAAAACCCTATGCTATATTGGGAAACGAAGGTCCTCTCTAGAACATATCCCGTAAACCAGAGATTTGGCCCATCAAGGGGGGAATTCCTCAAATGCAGAAATATCATGCCATTTATCCAGGCCTTCCATTATTGGGGCATCTTTGTTAGATATGCTAATTTGTAAGGTCTATCAATTGTATAGGTGATCTATCACATGGGTGCATTGCGGCACGTCCCACCTTGGCGAAGTGGTGCACCATAAGGATCCTTATTAAAATACCAAAGTAAAATCCCTTATCCCTTAACTGTGTCTGGCTTGCCATTTTTTAACACCAGGAAAAGGCTTCAGCTGGAATACTTTTGTCTGTTTTTCAAAATGGCAGGCCAGGATACAGGAAAAAAGGCTAGGGAATATTAAGACAAATTAGATGTAATAGATATATAGGAATGCTTGAGGAAAGTCAATGGCTAGCATGGAGTTGGTGGTTATATATAAAAAGACATATACGAAAACTTACGTATAATGCATGTGTGCATGCAATTCTCTGATGGCAACGCATTTCACAGTGTTTTCCTGAACATCTTGGGGGCTGGATTAGATGATCCTTAAAGGTCCATTTTAGCCCAAACTATTCTATGATGGTAAGATCCTAGTATGTTTCTGCAGAAAACAAGGAAGTCTAATGAATCCAAGTTAAAAACAGTTTGAATTGAAGTAATTTTGATGCATTGGAGAAATGGTCTAAAATTAGCACATTTTTAAAAAGAACCTGAACAAAGTGCTAAGTAGTACATTTGATAAAGATGAAAACACATATACGTACAAAAAAAGGGGAAACAATTGTTTTGCAATTAGACTGCCTAAAAGGAGCTGAGGATAATCAAATATCGAGGTAAGAATCAGAGTCTCAAAGTTGTTGCAAAACAACAAGTTAATTATGATTTGCATCAATAAGGCTGCCTAATGAGCACTTGAGAGGTTTTTATCTTGGGGGGTAGCATAAGGGGTGACATGAAATACCACAAACACAGTACTATTTTGTATGAGTATACATAGGGTAATAAGTTTTGTAAATCTATAATTGCAGATTCAAGTAGGAGCATTAGTGCCTGCTGGCCTCTTTGTGAGGGATGGTAACAAGACTATGGGATGCAAAGAGAAATGGTAAGCAGGTGTCTGGTCTGCCTAGCCCACTGTGTCCATGGGAGGACACAGCTGTTACATTTGGAGGTTGCTCCACTGAAAACACTCCTCAGCTAAAGACCGTGCTCAATGGAGTTCAATTCAGCAGCATTTAGAAAATGAATTTTCATAGAAAGTTTGCCTTTTAAGATATCACTGTCTTTAGACAGAGCAAAACATCTGTATTACCTTACTTTATTTTCAAATTTATATTACCTTTTTACTAGATGTCAGCAAAATGTTAAAATCTTTTACCACTAAAACTTTTTGAAAGCATTAAAAGCAACATAATATAAAAAAATTATGCATAGTCTCTGTTAAAGAAATTAGATTTGTGCCTTTAATGTGGCACACCAGCCACAGCTATGCCAATCCAAAAGTTCCAAAATTCCAATACTAAGAATAAAAATTGATTAAACAGTGGTTTAGTTGTTTGTCCCTGGTGCCCTAGGTTTTCACATGAAAAACTATACATGCCACCTCACCTTGCAGTTTTATGGCATTAGTCTTCCTTGTTCTGCAGTACATGGTATCATCTCCAGCTTGCCCCTTTTGTTTCTTAATGTGATACTCATTCCTCATACAAAGGATAGTGTCTAGTAGTATGCACTGAAAACAGAAAACACATAGTACTTTTCCGTAGAAAACAAATCCCTGTCCAGAACAACTGCTTTCATTTTGTAAATTGCAGCCCAAATTCCTTGATATACAACTCAGCTGATGTCCCTCCCCATATCCCCTTTCCCAGTACTGTGAGCTTGTGCTGTCTGTGAAATGACAACAACAGTTTAATCCCACTCCATGAAGAGGAAATGGCAATCCGGAATAAATAACAGATGTTTGGGCTGAAGATTTTTATATTTTACTCTTCTGGTCAGGCTAATACCAAAATATGCGTTCATTCAAATAAGAAAACAGAGTATATGACCAAAACTTGGAGGTTTGTCCTATTCACAATACAACCCAGATGAATGGGAAGCAAATGGACACTGTTGATACTTGAAGACCGACCATACTCCACCTAAGAGCCTGGATTATTTTCATTTTTGACAATGCACAAATGCTACATAATATACACTATATATCCATAGAAATGACCACTTTGGGAAATCATACAAATTTTATACTTGTTGAAAATCTGCTTTAAAATTTGACAAGTGAGAGGAATGTGACAGGGGCTGGTTATCCAGAACCACTGAAAGTATCTTGTAAAGCTCATAATTAAGAGAGAAAGATCTTCCTGTCTGCTTTAAAGAGAGATGTATCATGATCCCATTTCATTAAATGAAAAGCTGATCTTCCCTTAGACTAATTAGCACTGCACTCCTTGGAAGGAAAAACTCTAATCTCAACTCCAGACTAAGTGTCACCCTGGTTTTTCTGAGTTTTTTAAAGCCTTTTGATTGTTCATAAGATGGAGTCAGACTTTTTAGCTACTGTACAATATTAGGAGCAGTTTCTGCCTTTTCTCACACATGTAACAGAAACAAATCCTTTGTTTTTCATTCTCTGTCCTTTGTTTGCATATTTCTAACCTGAAAACAATTGTAACTGACACTTGGTCTGGCCATTCGGCTGGGAGGTGAAAACTCCAGAAGCCAATCCACAGGCAGACCCACAAAACATATAAAAAGTAAGAAATAAACAGGCAGAGGGGCTCTCAGCCTTGGCTCAGCCTTGGGCTCTCTCGGAGGAACTCTCAGCCCTGCAAAATCTCTCATCTCCATGTGATTGCTTTGCGTATCCTGACCACAAGTGGTGACCCTTCGACATATGGGAGAAACAGTCTGGTGAGGTTTTCCTTCCCCTCTTTCCCTGTTGTGTGCCTGCCATGCAGGACGCTCTGGTATTGGAGCTTTGGGGGGACCTCTTGGAGTGGCAACACGTTGAGGTCTCCCGGGAGGGGCTTCAGCGTCTATTCATGTGGGGCAGACAGCGTGGGTTCTTTCCCATGCCAAATGCTGTGCTCAGTCGGCAGGTATGGTTCCTCCTGAGGGAACGTCTGATGGATGCCCTTGGAGGTTGCAAGCTTGTTGCTGCAGTGGAAGTTATTTGAGAGGGCTGTGTTAAGGTCGACCCCTCCCAGCTCGCAGACCTCGCGGGCTGTCACCCCTGTTTCGAAGCTGGACGGGGGGCTGGATGGGGGGGGGGGGGGGGGGGTGTCATTATATCAGACCCAGAAGTATTGTCTGAGTCCAAACTTCAGCTCCCTTGTGAGACAGACTCACCCCCTCTCTCCCCAGTCGCTGCGCTGGGTCGTCTTTCCCTCTCGGGCTCCGGCACTGATCTCCGAGGAGGGGGCGAGTCCCGACCCCGTCGGCGCTGCTCGGACAGCGGGGGGGCAGGACCCTGGTAAGCCTGGGGCTGGTCCTGCCTGTCCCCGCGCCACAGAGCCGCCGGAGCGGGGCGGGGCCGCCTCCCCTCCGTGCCTTTCCAGCGTTGGTGGTGGTGGGGGGGGGGGGGGGCAGCCTGGGAGTGCGGCCCCCACTGTTGTTTGACCGGGATTCGGTCACTGTGTGCTGTCCATGCTGCGGCACAACCATCACCTATCCGATGGAGTCGGGTGAAGCGGCGCAGCTGGCGGGCTCCAGCCCCGCTGAGGATGCGGCGGGCCCGGCAGCAGCGGCTGGACAGGCCCCACCTCCGCTTCCCGCTGTGAGTGTTACGGTGGCTGCGGGCGCCGGGGTGTTTAAGTTCAGCGTGAATGGGGACACGGCCAGAATGCGGCCGGTCTTTGACAAGAGCAGAGGGGCCCACGCCGTTGGCTCTTCCTCCACAGCCTGGACGCTCCCCCCCCGTCAGGTGACCGTACGCCCGAAAGACCGTGGGCGATTCTGGGGGGAAGTAAAAGCTAAGGTTGAAGGACTGAGCGATGGTGCTGATGCTGGTGCTGGACCTGCAGTGTCTGGTGTTCAGCCGGTCCCCAGCCGAGTGCCTGCCTCTGACCCTGTGGGGCCCACAGGGCAGGATACGGCAGGTGCTGCTGCTTCATCTGAGGGTCTTCAGGCCTTCCCTGTCCTTCAGGGTACTACTCATAACACCTATCAACCCTTGGCTTGGCAGGCCTTGGCAGAGCTGCATGATGCAGTCAAGAAGTATGGTCTGGGCTCAGCCAAGGTGAGCAGGTTATTTTAATGCCAGTCTTTTGATGCCCTTTGACATTCGGAGCTTGGCTCAAGCCCTTTTCCCACCAGTTGAATATGACTTCTTTGAGTATAAATGGACTCAGCTGGCAGTCAGAGCGGTGGAACGGAATACGACACTGGATCCAGGTGATCCTAGGCGAATGGTTAATACCGATATGCTAATGGGAACAGGCAATTATACCAGGGCTGAAGGGCAGGCTGGTTATGAGCCCTTGGTCCAGGAGCAGTGCCAGCAAACAGGCATGGCAGCCCTGGTTCAGACCATACAGCTGGCTACTCCACAGCAGTCCTTTGCAACGATCGTCCAGGGAGTTGATGAGCCCTTCCTGTGTTTTGCAGGATGGCTGATGGCTGCGGTGGAGAAGCAGGTGGGTGATCCTGCAGAAAGGAAGCTCATGCTTCAGTCCCTTGCTCGAAGCAACTGCAATGCTGTTTGCAAGAGGATAATTGAGGCGCTTCCTGGGGAACCATCCATGTCGGAGATGGTTGGGGCCTGTGCAAGGGTAACCCCTTCCAGCCAACAGATGGTTTGCCGTGGCTACGGCTGTACAGCCAGCCATGACTATGGTTGTCCAACCGACGGTGGCTACGGCTGTCCAACAAGCCGTGCCTACACTGTACAGCCAGCCGTGGCTACGGTTGTCCAACCGACGGTGGCTACGGCGGTCCAGCCAGCCGTGCCTACGGCCGTGCAACCGGCTGTGGCTGCTGCTGTGCAGCCTGCTTGGGTCGTTCCCCAGGGGGTGCACCAGCAGCAGTGGGGTGCTCGGGCCAGGAAGAAACAGGGCAGAAAGGCACAGAAGCCTATGGCTGTCTTGTTTCATTGTGCACGTTGTGGAAGGCCGAATCACGCTGTGGACGGGTGTAAGGCAACGGTGCACGTGAATGGTCGTTCGTTGGTCAGTTAGGGAAACGCAATGCGGAGCGCGAAGGTGAGACGCGTGCCGACATAAATGTCTCTGCCTCAGCCCCAGCCAATGGAGGTCTGCTCAGCAGGCTTGCAGCCAGCACCCGCGGTTCAGCAAGTGTTGATGTCTGCACAGCCGAGTCTGTTGTGACTGATTCGGACAAAATACACAAGGTTCCCCTGGATGCCTTTGGTCCCTTGGGTGATGGCATGAGTGCTTTCTTGATAGGCAGGTCCAGTGCCACCATTCAGGGTATCATGGTGCACCTGGGACTGATTGATGCGGATTTTTCGGGACAGAGTCACGCAATGGTCTCCACAGCCTCCCCTCCCCCCCCCCCCCCGACTATCCCAAAAGGCACACAAATTGCTCAACTTGTTCCTTTTGAGCGTTCTGTTTCCAGAACCGAGGACCGGTCGCAAGGTGACAGCGGCTTCGGCTCCACTGGGCTGCCTCAAGTGCACTGGACTGCTGTCCTGACCAAAGACCGTCCTGAGACGCTGTGTACCGTGTCCATGGCTGGTGCCACGCCGTCGGAGATTCACCTTTGTGGCCTCCTAGATACCAGGGCCGATGTGAGCATTCTCTCCCTAGCTGCTTGGCCCCCGCAGTGGCCCTTGAGCCTGGCAGACATCAATAGTGGGCTTAGCAGGAAGGAAGCAATGCTACGTGAGCCAGAATCCCGTGGCCATCACAATCCCAGAGGGAGCAACGGCCATAATTGGGCCTCATGTTACTGAGATTCCTCAGAACCTCTGGGGGAGGGATGTTTTGGCCACGTGGGGGGTGCGATTGAGGACAGATTTTTGATTGGGGCCACTGTGATGAAGGGCGCAGAGTGTCCCACGCCTCCTTTACGGTGGCTGGTGGACAGACCCATCTGGGAGAACCAGTGGCCCCTCCCTCATGACAAGCTAATCGCTCTTCGTGAACTTATACAGGAGCAGTTGGATCAGGGGCATTTGGAACCATCTACCAGTCCCTGGAACACTCCTGTCTTTTGTATCAAAAAGAAGTTTGGGAAATGGAGGTTGCTACAAGACCTCCGAAAGATCAATGCTGTGATGGAAGGCATGGGGACATTGCAGGCTGGTATGCCATTGCCTACTATGCTTCCCGCAGACTGGCCAGTGGTCCTCATTGTGGATCTGAAGGACTGGTTTTTTACAATCCCTCTGCATCCCGATGACAGACCAAAATTTGCCATCACGGTACCAACAATAAATAATGCTGAGCCCACACAGCGGTATCAATGGAAAGTTTTGCCTCAGGGCATGCGAAATTCCCCAGTGTTATGCCAATGGTATGTAGCCCGTGCCTTGTCTGGAGTTCGCAAGCAGTTTCCTGATGCTCACGTCTATCATTATATGGACGACATTTTGGTGGCTATGCCCACCTAGGATGAGCTGCTGAGGATACAGCCTCAATTGTTGAATGCTCTGCATTCACATGGACTGCAGGTGGCTCCAGAAAAGGTACAACAACAACCTCCCTGGAAATATTTGGGGGTCAAAATTCAGGAACGGACAATCCATCAACAGGAGGTGCAATTTGTGCAATCGGTGAAGACACTGAATGATGCTGAGAAGCTGGTAGGTGTTATCACTTGGTTACATCCTTACTTGGGACTGACCACAGCACAACTGTCTCCCTTGTTTGAATTGTTGAAAGGGGACGCTGATTTAAAGTCACCTCGTGAATTGACCCCTGAGGCACGAAAAGTGCTGGAGGAGGCTCAGCAAGCTGTTGCAGCTCGCCAGGTGTACTGCATTGAACCTTCCATTGATGTCACTGTGTTCATTACCACTCCTGATTTACATCCTACAGGTATCATCGGCCAATGGAATGATGATTGGACTGATCCTCTGCACATCTTGGAATGGGTCTTCCTGCCTCATCAGCCGCATAAGACAGCGACTATGCTGTTTGAATTGATTGCGCGCTTGATAATCAAGTGCCGGCAATGCTGTTTGCAATTGATGGGTGCAGATCCCTCAAAGATCATACTCCTGGTTAAGAGGGAAGAATTTGATTGGAGCTATGCAAACAATGTTTCGCGGCAAAGTGCTCTCGAGGGTTTTTCAGGGCAGATCACTTATCATCTGCCTAGCCACAAGCTATTGCAAGTGGTGAAAGACTCAATTTTCTCTACCACCCAAAAATAGCCAAGAGCCAGTGCAAGGACCCACCGTCTTCACTGACGATTCGGGCAAAACAGGAAAAGCCATTGTTACCTGGCAGGATGGATCTGAGTGGCAGGTTTTGGAAAGCCATGAGGATGGGTCAGCCCAACTGGTTGAACTAAAGGCTGCTGTCATGACATTTGAGAAATTTTCCCAGGAACCTTTCAATTTGATCACGGACTCTGCCTATGTTGCCAACATCACACAGCGATTGGGTTATTCAGTTTTGAAGGAGGTCAGTCACCCTGCCTTGTTTCATTTACTGAAGGCCCTGTGGTGTGCAATTCAGGCCAGAGTTCATCCATGCTACATTCTGCATGTACGGAGTCACACTAATTTGCCAGGATTTGTAGCGGAAGGTAACGCAAGGGCTGACAAGTTGGCTAACCCAGCATGGGTAGCCCCTCAGCCTGACGTGCTTGCACAGGCCAAGGCATAGCATGGGTTTTTCCACCAAAATGCGCATACGCTGCAGAAGCAGTTCCAACTGACAGCCACTGAGGCTCGTGAAATTGTCGAGTCGTGTGACGACTGTCACACCCTTGGTGCGCCATTGCCGGCAGGGGTTAACCCCAGAGGCCTTAAAGCCTTGGAGCTTTGGCAGACCGATGTCACCCAGGTCGCTGAGTTTGGCCGGCTCAAGTATGTGCATGTCATGGTGGACATGTTCTCCTCTGCGATGTGGGCTTCTGCTCACACAGGAGAGAAAGCCCGTGATGTCATTGCCCACTGGAGGCAGGCCTTTGCTGTTCTTGGCATACCTTCTGCTGTGAAAACCGACAATGGTCCTGCTTATGCCCCGCAGCAGGTACGGCAGTTCCTACAGTCATGGGGTGTGTCACATAACTTTGGCATCCCTCATTCTCCGACGGGACAGGCAATTGTAGAACGCAATCACAGTACACTCAAGCGTGTTCTTCAAAAACAAAAACGGGGAATGCAGGGTGAAACCCCACACAGTCAGTTGGCAAAGGCTTTGTACACCATCAATCACCTTACGGTGCCTCAGAACTCAAATAATCCTGTCATTTTGAACCATCATCTCTCGTTGCAGGCTTCGGACGGTGAGCAACAGCCTCGAGCGAAGGTACGGGTCCGAAATTTAGTCAGCAAGCAATGGGAAGAACCCTATGACCTTATCGCTATGGGGCGTGGGTATGCGTGTGTGTCCACGGACACTGGGACACGCTGGCTACCTTCAAAATGTGTCCGTCCTGACCTGCAACCACAGAGGCAGAATTTGGCCGACAGGCAAGGTGGAAGCTGTGATCAACTTGAAAGCCACCAAGAGGATGAATCCTCGAGTGATCACTCTGATGATTCCTCCACAGACAGTGATTGAATTTGTATATATTTCCTTTGTAAATTTGTTCATTTTTCTTTTTCTGTTTTTCTTTTTTGTAAAGTTAAAAGGGTGAGATGTCACTCTGGTTTTTCTGAGTTTTTTAAAGCCTTTTGATTGTTCATAAGATGGAGTCAGACTTTTTAGCTACTGTACAATATTAGGAGCAGTTTCTGCCTTTTCTCACACATGTAACAGAAACAAATCCTTTGTTTTTCATTCTCTGTCCTTTGTTTGCATATTTCTAACCTGAAAACAATCGTAACTGACACTTGGTCTGGCCATTCGGCTGGGAGGTGAAAACTCCAGAAGCCAATCCACAGGCAGACCCACAAAACATATAAAAAGTAAGAAATAAACAGGCAGAGGGGCTCTCAGCCTTGGCTCAGCCTTGGGCTCTCTCGGAGGAACTCTCTGCCCTGCAAAATCTCTTGTCTCCGTGTGATTGCTTTGCGTATCCCGATCACAACTAAGTATTAAAAACCTACTATATTTTAATATGGATTTAGATGGAACATGAATATTCCTCTAAAAAGAGTGATTTTCTGGTCCATTTCACAGTCCAGGTAATAGCCTATTAAGAAGGGAAGCAAAACATTATTTGAAAATTTGTCTTAAAATCCGAATCAAACCAGCAACATCTTCAACCCCCTGCAACATTTTAGGCTGGGGATATTGTGGCTGGGCAGTGTTCAGGAGGAAAGGGACCTGGTGGTGCTGGTGACAGCAGCTGAGCATGAGCCAGCAGTGTGCCCAGGTGGCCAAGATGGCATCCTGGTCTGGATCAGGAATAGTGTGGCCAGCAGGAGCAGGGAGGTCATTCTTCCCCTGCACTTGGCACTGGTCAGGCCACACCTTGAGTGCTGTGTCCAGTTGAGGGCCCCTCAGTTTAGGAAGGATGTTGAGATGCTTGAGCGTGTCCAGAGGAGGCAACAAGGCTGGTGAGGAGCTTGGAACACAAGCCATACCAAGAACAACTGAGGGACCAGGGGTTGCTTAGCCTGGAGAAAAGAAGACTCAGAGGTATCCTTATCACTCTCTACAACTTCCTGAAGGGTGGCTGTGGTCAGCTGGGGGTTAGTCTCTTTCATCAGCAACAACAGACAGAAGAAGAGGACACAGTCTCAAGCTATGACAAGAGAAATATAGGCTGGATATTAGGAAAAAGTTTTTCACTGAAAGAGTGATAAAGTACTGGCATGGCTTGCCTGAGGAGGTGGTGGAGTCACCATCCCTAGAAGTGTTTAAAAAAAGACTGGATGTGGCACTTGGTGTCATGGTCTAGTTGAGGTATTAGAGATGGGTTAGACATGATGATCTTGAAGGTCTCTTCCAACCTAAAAATTCTGTGATTCAACATTTTCTCAACCCCTACCTAGACCTGACAGCACAGGACAGGTACCAGATGCTTACCCTCTTCTCTGGAGGATACTTCCAGGCTTTCCCACTGCACATACTCAGCTAAAATAAACATTTAAAAAACTTAAGTACTCGCTATGGAACTGCACTGAATCATGCATGTTTGCACATGACAGCAGAGGTGTGCTGAAGACCCTTTTTAAAGTCAAGTTAGATAGTGTGAACCCGGTGAATTCAAAGGCAAGATTTCATACAACCACTGAAATCCAAGGCCTGCTTTCATTCCAGATGCATACTGCCAAGGCTTTCACTGTTGTATTTTGGGCTAAACCATTCTACTGTGAAGTCCCAGGGACTGTGGATTCTAAAGGCAGCTTGAAGGCTGCCTGGAGAAAGCAGGTAAGTTGCCTTCTGAGACATAAGCAGATCTCCCACTACAGTTCCTTTCTTTCCCCTTAGCCATCACTTTAAACCTTACCTTTGTTACTTCCAGGAAGGGGTCCCACAGCTCAAATGCCTTGCAGGCTTTCAAATCTCTATCCCAAATGTCAAGACTGGCTCTTCTCAGCACCATGCCACACTTTGCTTCTGCAACACAAGTGATGGCCATTGCTGAAGGGTACCATTTTGGGTTTAGGCTAAAGAAGGATATTTTCTCAAGGGTTTTTTTTACAGCCGTGGACTTATTTGAGCAATGTTGGTATCATTCACCTGCATTTGTTGCACACATGGAAAGAAAATGCATGCATAACCAAATCTGATATTCCAAAAGTCAAATTCAAGATGGTTACAAGATGTTATTAAGTATACTCCTTAGTGCTGCTAGGATGAAACAAATAGGAGAGACCACATAATGCTTTTAAACACATTTCTTTTTATAAGAAGGATACACAATGCCTTTCTAAGTGATTTCCTACTAGGAAGGGCGACAGTCAAGAGGGGTGACAAATCATCTGAGTGTAAAACTCAGAATTTCCTCCACTTATCATGGTGTATAGCCAATCTTTCTCCAGAAATGGCCCAAAAATTTAAATATGAAATACACAAAAATGAAAACACTCGTATGAAAACACACCATCTCTAATGGTTCTCTGTGGTTAAACTGCTGTTCATGTGAATAACTGCATTTATACTCAAAAAATTATTTATTCTGCTTTACCCAAAAGAAGGAGGGAATAAACAGTCTACTCAATTATTTCTAAAAATAAACAATTTAGACTAGTAGAAAAACTGATAAGAAGCCTGGTTACTACATGCTCTTTGGGGATTTTGCAATTGGTAAAATGTTGCATATATCACACAAAGTAGGAAAAAGAATCACACTGGTAGACTATAAACATTTATTGATCTTTGGCTTTAGAAACTGTCCTATTTTGGATATGGGAAATAGTATGTAAAATAATAGGTTTAAACCTAAATTACTGTAAAACAGTCTATCCTTTACAGTGCACAAGTGCAAAGCATGCAGAGTACATGTACGGATGCTAAAACACTATAGGAACATCACTGCAGTAGACATTTTATGTCCAACTTGGGTTAACACTTTACAAAGGCAAGCAAGTTGATGGGGCCACTTGATAAACAGCAGGTATCACAGTTTCTCTTAGATTTGCTGTGGTATGACCATGAGCAACTAATAGACATAAATTTCATTTTAATAACGTGTGCATTATAAAAGCAGAGTTAAACTGTAACATTTCAACAAAATGAATAGGGAATAAGAAAGTATAACCTTGGTTCAATTTTGTGAAATTTACTGTTGATAAAGAAATTTAGGCATTTAAATGACAAACCAATTCTTATTATTTTCACATTATTATAAAATGCTGCATGAGCAAGGCAAAACTACCTTCTTAAATGCTCCACAGTAGAAAATGTATTGTAACATCTTACAAACAGTGTAAGGAAATATTTAGCAAGCTTACTGTATCAGGTTTTCCCAAACAGTGTACCATACATAGTACAGATTTCTAGACCCTCTTTTTAGAGCTAAAAGCTCAATATGCTGTGACAAGCCTCCCTCAGAAGGTGGCTTCCTTTGGTAGATTTAAATCAGCAGGACCACCTCAAATTACAAGAACTTCACATGCAGAATGTATAATTAACTCAGAAGCAGGGGGCTGTTGTTTCCTTACTTTTTAAAACTTCCTTGTTGAACCAGTCAGGTTCTACCTTCAGCTCCTGCATTCCTGAAGGTGGACAAGCAGTTTTAAAGTAATGGCGGTTTCACTGTTGAATACCCTAACAGAATGCCACAAAATTCTACAAGGTGTAACTTTTTGAAGCTTGGTGTCAGTCAGCTGTATCACATTTGGTACTCTTTGTGCTCCAAATCCATAAGGATTCAGTAACCTCCAGTGCCACCTTTCTGAACCCAAGCAGAATGACTTACCTGGCTGAAGTCACCGAGGTGCCCACGCAACTGGGGCATAATAAACACCGAGGTGTCACTGCAAAACTTTTTAAGTCAATCCACTCCAAATCTTGTACATACTCTTACTCAGTCATAAAGAAAACAATGCAGAGGTGGCAGAGGGAGAGGTGTTAATTTAAATTAGGGGTGTTCAATTATCAGTCAGATATGGGCAAATTGTTAGATTACCTTTTAATTGTTAGATTACCATTTAAGTAAGAGGAATGGAAAAGATTTCTTCAAAATCTTGTCTCCAATATGAAGTAACACAAAACCACATATGGACATTACATAAGCCAAAAACTATGAAAAAATAATTTCATAGCAAACCCCATTTCAAGGGCTACCACAATCACCCATGATTAGGCACTTTACAGTGTACAAAAAGAATGCAATATTACTGGAGGTTGTTATTAGCTGTAGTAGTTGTACCCATATATTCACATCACTAAAAAAACCCCCAAAACAAGTAAAAAATACCCCCAAAGTGAGCTTTTTCAACCTGTGCTGTGCTCTTTTGATCACAGATACTGATGAACCTTTAAAAGCAAAGGAGCCAATTTGTTTTTAAACAGTAGGTAGTGCAACACCACATCCATGTAATGCAAACACCACTTGACACTATCCTCACTGTGAAGCATGATAGTCTTCGTACTTGTAAAGCTGTAACTATAAAAATCGTATTTTAACAGTATTGTAGTAGTAAGATGAAGCTGAAATTTACATATATAACATCAGAGGTTTTTCCCATTTGGCAAATACTGAAATGAAGGGAAGGGAGTCTTTTTGTCTTACGTCTTTGTTCTAGAGTAGAAAGTATTATGCGCTTTTCACTTAAAGACAAAACAAACAAACACCAAAAAACAAACCCACACCCCAAACCAACCCAAACAAACATTAAATGAAGAATAACACTGAATTTGTAATCCCAGCAACAAAGAGACAAGTAGAAGATTTAAAGGAAAGTATTTACAACTTGGAAGATGTTCCCTGTGCAATTTGTAACATGTCTACCTTATGAGAAATTTTAGGCTGAATTATTTAATAGCATCTTTGCATTAATATTTGCTCACATAAATGGGAAGACTGAAACATTAGACAGCTTTCTGTAACTTCTATTACATAATATTTTTCCAGGTGTATTCCTCCTAGAAAACCTTACATACTGTTAACAATGGAACAAAGGAATGACCAAAGACAGGAAAGATAAAAACTGCTGGCACATCATGACAGGCGTATGAACTGAATTTGTGAAATATGACTGTTGGTGCCTTTTTCTTAATCCTGTGTTTTTTATCAAAAATACTGTGAATATGCATTCTGCAAGCGTAGAACACATACAGGAGTATACAGAGTAACTATAAGCAGAGGAAGAAAGAATAAGGCTGACTTTAAGCACAAGAATTTTAAGCCAGGTTTTAAAAAATGTTGCAGCACAATAAAAAAGTAATGACCTACTATTAAGGATTTTGTAAAAAGCTATTCAAAGCTTTTTTGAGATGTGTATTTTATAGATAGCAGGGTCATACAGATAGTATGTTGCTGAGAAAAAATGCTGCAAGAACAAATTTTAAGGGTTCTTGACTGACATGTAATCACATGGAAAAATCTGGTATTTGCAGGTAGACTGTGGACTTTGATATCAAACTGCATACCTGTTAATACTTCAGCCTGAACATCAAATTTTTTTTTTAAAAACGGTGTAGAAGTTTTTGACTTCTAGTTGCAGGCACTGATATTAATTTAAAAAAACTAAAGTATGATCCATGGTATTAGGATTAAAAATAATTTCCATTAAAAACATCATTGAAATCAAATGTATAAAAATACATATACACTGGCATGCAAAATAACCTCCAGTGCAATATTACTCTCCTAGTAGTCCACAGTGAGAGACTGGAAAAAGTTAAGTGCAGCATATACAGATGTCAGTAAAAGCAGCCTGGAAACAGCATGTTGGCTTCATGATCTCATCTAGAGGAAGATCTTTTAGTCTAGTACTCAGGAGTGCAAATGAGACATGCCATCCACTTCACTGCATGTGCTGCACTGGTCACAAAGCATGACAGGCCTTCCTAAAGAAGGATTTGCACAAAAATCACTCTGAAGCACAGACAGACCAATCTGTATCACCCTGCTTAGTGAGATCAGGCATCTGGCTTCTAAGCATCTGCTGCCTAGATACTCTTTAGAGTAGGTATCTGTGAGGTCAAAATATTGCTCTTTATTTACCATTTGGGATTTCGGCTGCAGATGCTAAAAATAACAGTCTTACTCATAATGGTAACAATTCACATTTAATATCTGATTTAGGACACAAGTAACCTGCTGTTGCCTTCCTCCATTAAGATTTTGCTCAGCCCTAACAGATTTCTCCAAGAGAATGCAGTTTTCTTTGGCCTTCTTCTTGGTCAATGTCTCCATTTTATCTGGGCACTTAATTCTTAAACCTTAACAAAAACTATCTAGGAATTTTATAGTGACAAATGTAAGTGTGGGGTTAAGTCTGGGTGTGGAGAGGCAGTGTTGAACAAATAAATGTACAGAATACATCATGTGAAAAAGTATGAAGTGCAGTGTTTAAAAACTGATCAAAATTATCTCTGTGGAAAACACAGCAATTTGAGAATAAAGAGACATAATGCCTTCTACTTTGGAGAGCCTTCTAACAGCTTTAAGATCAAATATGTTCAATTTCTATGTGATATATCCAATATCCCTATTACTACTTAGCTGTAGTTACTGTAACAAAATACAGTACTTTGAATTGTTCCTTTGAAGTTAGCTGAAATTTCTGTAATTGCTAACCACTACACAGATTGAGGTTATGCTGCCTAAATGTCTTGGTAGCATTTTTGTTCTCAAGACAAATTTGACTTTATGATCCAGGGGAGAACATATCTCTGTTTAAACACCTTGCAGCACTTGTAATCCAAATGAGAAGAACAATGGCAACAGAAATTAGTAAGCATCTTCTGTACAAGGATGTACAGAAGATACTTACTCTGGTACTGATGCTACTATTTAATCCATGGATCCTTTATGCAAGCGAATTCTGGAAAAGACTACACAGCTAACAAAAGACTATGCAGGTAACAAAACCTCAAACTGGCATAACCTATAGCTTGAGAAGGAATCAAAAGAGGACAAGTGCAGCCTGAGAATGTCAGCTACAAAGTGTAAGAATAGGCTTTCTATAATCTATTCTCCTGTTCTTAATCAACTTCTCTTAGCTCAGAAATAGCCCAAGTGTTATGTATGGACCACCCTGAACTTGCTGGAAGATGCTATCTTAAACCTTTGTCTAAAAGGACCTACATAATAAAAGTGCAGAGTTTAAACAAATGTTAATGAGTTTATTCATGTTTCAGATGGAATTTGAATTGATTTGAACTATTTAAAGGAAATAATCCTTCAAAAATAGATACATTTAAACTGAACAGAAGTCAAAATACAATCTTGAACTAATTTAGCCTACTTGGTTCTGAGTAGGGAACATAGAGTAAGTGCTGTATATCTCCAATGGAAGTCACATCACTAAGAGAGGACGGGAGATCTGAATTTAAGAATAAAGAAACGGGCATGAATTCTTTGCCAAAGGAACATTTCCTTCTAAAATCTCAGAAACTAAGGGAGATCTCTCTGTGGCCTCCCAATACTTAAAGGGGGCTTATAAAAAAGAGGAAGAATGACTTTTTGCACAGGCAGGGAGCGATAGGATAAGGGGGACCAGTTCTAAACTAGAAGAGCGGAGATTTAGATTAGGTATTAGGTGGAGACTCTTGCTTGTGAAGGTGGTGAGGCACCATAGAAGGTTACCCAGAAAAGCTGTGGCTGCCCATCTCTGGAGGTGTTCAAGGCCATGTTTGACTAGGCTTGGAGCAAGCAACCTGGTCTGGTGGAAAGTAGTCCATTCCAGACCCATCCCAACCCAAACCATTCTAAAATTTTTTGATTAAGTAGTGGGCAAAAAACAAGACAAAATGTTTAAGAAACCTGAGTAACACCTACCAACCTTTCAATCACATTTTGCTTGCTTTTCTATTTCTGCAAGATTCTTTCCCCTCCATCACTAGGTGCTGATAAAGGTCCCCATGAAACAAAAAAAAAGAAAAAGCCATTTGCCAGCTGTTGTTTCAAAGAAACTTACTACAGAAGTGAGCAGATATTCTTTGAACCTTACACAATATACATGGAAGTCAGGACTATCAGGGTTGCTACTTATACTTTAAAACACATTTTTGATTGTATCATGTACTAGTAGGAGGCACTGCTCACAACCTTTGCAATATGGTCCCTCTGGTTTCACTGTCACCGCATGTTTCAAATGTTTTTATTGTCATATTTTAGTTTTTCATAAGCCTTCTGGACTCATGTCAGGATTAAATGGATCCAAAGAAACACCATCTCCGACTCACTGCTGACCAGAAGGACAACCATTCAATTCTGCAGAACAATGGTCTGTAGAACAACGGACTTGTAGCACAGTGGCTACAAGCACTGATCTTCATGTTTGTAACACCAGGTGCCTATTTTTCCCCAAAATCAGTGTGATGTCTGAATAGTAGGGTGGCATGAGCTCTTAGGAAAAACTTTGTGAAGTTCAGCTACATAATCCAGTTATTAACTCTGCTGAATACATTATAACTACAGTTCACTTTTACTTAGGAGCTTTCAAAATGAACATATCAGCAGAAACTGTTGTTTAACATTATTGTGAAGTATTCTCAAGTATCCAAAATTTACTCCTTCAGAGTAAACAGGTTACATCTCCTATATAGTGAGCTTCATCAGGCAAATTCACTATCAAAATCAAACTGTTTTGCATTGTTTTATTGTTCTGATCAAGAGATTGGTATTAAACACCTAACTCTAACCTAAAAGCTGGCCTTATTAATTCTATTAGTAATGATGCATCTTGTAGTAATGATATGTCTTGAACTAATACAAAAATGGGTCCAGTATTGTTGGACCTGTCATATTTTGTCATTCAATTATTCATCTGAAAAATACTTCATAGGAATGCTTTGAGATTTGAAATTATGAGGTCAAACATTATTCTTTAGGCCAATTCACAGTAAAGCTTCATCCCTGTTAGTTACAAAAATTTATGAAAACAACAAAGCTCGCAGCCCCAGTCACATTGAAATACTGCAATGAAACCAGCAGCATCATGCAAGGCGTTCTCAGACACCCCAAATGCATGCAGTAGGTACTACGCTTGTGTACACAAATCTTTCCCCAATAAATGCGACTTAATAAACTAATAAATAACTTAAAAGGCTCTCAACACAGTAAAATAGTTTATCACCAGCTTAAAATCATGATTTTCTGCATTCATTGAGTTTGTTTTCCCATATGGTAGGTTTGCTACATATTAAACATTTAGTTAAGCTTTTCCATTTATAAATGCTTATTATATGCCAAAGCTGTAGACAAATTCAAGACAAAAAGAACAGTAACATAAAAACAGCTAGTATTAGTTAAAAAACCCACTGACCTCTGCAAAGTGTAATATTACCTGTTTAAAAAAGCTACTGCATATAAATCCCCATTGCTGTTTTGCAAATACACAAAACATCTGAAAAACGGTCAATAATTTTATGATTGAAATCTATCTCTCCATTTAAGCAAAACTGTAAAGTTAATACTTTGCTCTTTTTCTTATTACATAGCTGTTTTATTACACAGAAAATCTATTTCTGAAGCCAAGATATATTAATTATCATTATACGATCAAGTTAGCACAGATTAAAGTGGCAAAAGATGATGATTTGACAGAGGAGAAATTTTAAAGTTAACAGTTTAAGTAGATCTTTTCTTTCAAGACAGTTAAAATTCTTTAATATAGCTAAGTACCTCTAAAGAGGCACAAAAAACAAATAGCCCTTTCAACTGAAAAAAAAAAAAATTAAAAGTTTCATTTCAAAAGGGAATCTTGAAATTACTAGATACACCCCTCTCCCACAGCCCTGTAAGATATATTCAGGAATTTAGAAGAAAGATTCCATATTTCATACCGTCATATATATTATATATTTAATATATAATATATATTTATATGTACATTACACATATACATACACTGTCAGCAGGATTAAACCATTCTGTTTAGAAATGTTTGACTGGTGTCACTAATTATTTTCTACTCTTTTGTAAATTCAATGGAATTTGTCTACTACCTCAAAAGAAGAAATTTAAAAGATCCAGATGCAATCTGTGGATCAATACTAGCACCAATACAGATGGCCATTACTTCAAAATGACTGCAGGGACTGAAATAATATATCTGTTATAACTCTCTTCTTACTGCACAAGCACTTCTGCAAAATATGTAGGCAGCAATACCTGTCAGGTACATACATCTACTCCTGTTAAATTTTTATTTTATACAACTTTTCTTACTGTAATATACAGCATCTCTTTTGTCCTGTTGGATTATTTCATTTTCCAAGGAGAAAAGTGATCAATACCTATCCAACAGATTTTTTTTTTTTTTTTAAATCCCCTCTCTCTCCTTTCACTGTATGGCTCAGTTTCAAGACTTAATTGATAGGCAGCCACCATCACTATGTCCAGTACCCTTTGAATTCAGTCAGTGGCTGTTGATGCTTAAAAACCAAATTTTTGAGTTTGGCTTGCTGTTTATGGAAACCATGACATTCAGAGGTCACATCTTTTTAGCACACTTACCACCATCTACAACACAGTAATGTCAGTCAATCCCATGACTATAACTGAATTAGTCACCTACCATTTGGGTAACAAAAATAACAAACCCAGTTGCAATTTTCAACATTTTAAGATTATTCACCCTGAGAACACCAAGGAATTGTTTAAAAATAATTACGATATGTTTTCTCTTGACATATATAGTTTTCTTTTCTCTTCATCTCTTCTTGGGTACCTGGGTTTATATCTAGAATTTGACCTCACACTTGTTCTGTCAGTTGACTTGTTCACGCCACAGTCAGGTACTGGTGATAGAAGAGGCCAAAAAGGCTTGTAGAAAAAAGGCAAGCAGCAATCCACCAGGTGAGGAAAGATAGGAGTCCTCGGAACAGGAGAGGAGTGAAAATATTCTTTAGGCTTCCCAGAGCCATTGTTATTTGTACTACAGTTACTTTCATCTTCCCATCAGCAGGTGGAGACTCAGAATAAACAGAATTGGAAAGAAGACTGTTTTCTGCTGGAGTTTCAGAATTGGGGTATATGCCCCAAGAATAATTACCTGTTAAAAAGAAACAAGTAACAGATTTTTGTAGAATTAAATTCAAGTTCTGTTAATTCAATCACTCTACAGATTGTCTTTGATTTATTTTTATACACACACACATGTTTTATAAATTCAAGTTTTTGTAACTTAATAAATACAAATTATATTCATCTGCATGACTTCTGGGTCATACCAGCAAGCTACTGGGATAGGATTCATCTTGTACTTTGACATCCTAATATCTACATGTGATATAGCTGTCTTGAGACCCCAGTATGTCCTGGGTATGATTCATCTCACCAGATGGAGATGTCTGCTCCAGGGCAGGATGAATCACAACCTACTAACTACATGAACACCATTTTCTCACAATTCCCATTCTAAAAGCCTACTAAAGATAAAAAAAGATGAAAAAATTCCTTTATGAGGTGCTCATGAAATTAAAACAACCAAGCTTTATACAGTTAACATTTAAAATACTTCTAAAAAGACAAATAGTTCAACAGAAGTAAACAGTTTAATCAGTTGCATTACATAATTTCTCAGAAAAAAATCAAACAAATTAGCACGTAATTGGAAGACATCAAAAGCAGCAACAGAAATAACTATTTAAATGCCACATATGAATGTTTTAAAGTACAGGAAACTACAATATGTTTTTGTATTGCAAGTACGCATGAATTGTAATTCTCTTTAGTGAGGTGAAAATGAAAAAGCATCGTGTAGAACAGAATAAACTAGTGTTGATCCAATTTTGCCTACCTAGTGTTTTCAAGAGCAGAGTTGTGTGAAGGAGCATTACCATTGGTGCAACATACTGCAGTGCAATTACACAGAGATAATAGAATACCCGAGCCACCTGGAAAAATGCAAGAGAGTAAAGTTCATGAGTCCCAGTTGATCAAGGCAGACCTTTATGAACATGTCTAGAAAAAACAAATAATTTATTGAAAAACCCCAGTACTTATACATTAGAGCTGTTCTAAGAATTTTCTAGTAACCCTTGGCATGTGACATATTGTCTTCAAAAGACCTGATGAAGAAATCCCTATAATGAATTCTAGTTTCAGGACATTTACAAATCCGAGAGGAAGAGCTGAAAAGAAATAATTAAAAGCATCAATTCTATTTAAAAAAAGAGAATCAATTTTGCTTCTGCAAACTGCATGCTATCATTCAATGATTCCTATTTTAATACACAGGTACAAAAATAAATATATATGTTTAATTTTTCAAGCTTCCAGTCATCTACAAATTAAATCCTATTCAAAAATGAAGTAGTACTCACAGTCCAAAGCCCCATAAAAAGTAAATGAAATCTTGGTTAATATTACAGTCCTTTTTCAAAAGCAAGATATTTTTAAGATTTCCAACTGGAAAACACTTGTATTTTAAAAACAATGAGGAGTTTTCATTAGATCAATAACAGCATTTAAATGGTCTTTTTTTCAGTCACATACTGTGTTTCACTGAAATCCCTGCTCTCCATCTGTTCCATTTTTATCAAGATTGTAACATTACATATTTTATATAAGCTATTGGCCTAAAAGATAAAACTAAAGATGAAAAAACATGATAAAATCAATAGCAATCAAGGAGTGAAATAAAACTACCTGGGTTTTAAAAAAGAACAGAATACAGGGTGGCAAAAATGATGAAGGCAGACATGACAGTTTTGGGAATACCTCTCAAGCCTCAAACGGCTTCTTAACGAGCAAGCATCAAAAAACTCACATGAGAAAAAAAAAGTAGCAAGACACTGACAGAAGAAAAAGCATGAAACAAAAATATTGTCAAAATTTTGATAGAATATGACAAAAATAACAAATTAAAAAGTAATGATCACTGTAGAATGACAGACAGGAAAGAATTCACTGGCAGAAGTTCCTAAAAAAGGTAAAGCAGAAATGATTAGTAAAACAAGACATCTAGTGACATCTAGTGACTATGGCCTTGTCAAAGAGAATATATGAAGATACTGGAGAAATGGATTTAAGAAATGCCACATTGATAAGACATTACTGTTTTATAGATAGGAATAAAACTCCCAGTACTAAAATAGCACATTTACAGCAATTGGTACAGTTCAACCTAACCAGCTGCTACTACATGTATTTCCTAATTATTTTTCTGTAGCAAATTCCTTGCCAGTTTGTAAATAACTACTGCACAGTTCACTTATGACCTTCAGACACTTAGTGTAACTACAAGTAATAATGACAATCCTGGAAGAGGAGTCTTTGCCTTACGGCATCCTTCAATATTCCTCCTGCATAGACCCCAACTCAGTAGGATCATTAGACAGCACTATCATGCAACACTAGAAATTTAAGTTTATTTTGCAGACAATACACAACAGCCATTCTACCTCCTCTATTTGTTCAAGGTATGCTTTACTACTTTTCTTAAAAAAAAAAAGAATCCTCAGAAATGTCACCTTGTCCACAATAAGACAGGAATTTTTTAAACTAGGCTGGCACTTCAAAGTGGTCTGACAGAAATAAACATCTGTCATTTTATTCTGAAATATAACCATCTTATAAATTTTCCCTCAATTTAAAAATCTGAGTTGGTAACAGTATTTTACCCTTCTTTCAAAATTCAATTTCTTCTTTCTCATGTTGATCACCACTCCTTGTAAGGGATCCTTTATAATAACTTCCCAATAATCAAGGACAAACTATCTGCATCATAGATGATACATCTCTCCATATTTTGGTTCACAGATTTTCTCTGTAATTATGCTATTTTTATAGGAGATGTAGTCTAGAAAGCTTAATTCAAATTTGAGCTCTGCTGCCATAGAAGACAACAAATTGTAAAAAAAAGTCATTTGCACAGTCCAGGTATTACATATGACCTCAGTGCCACCACACTTACCATCTTCTGTAAATCAACCATACTTATTCTACCAGCTTCCTTTTTCATCTGATCCACACTTTTCTGGGCTAAATTCAGATAGGCCTGTAAATGATGACGCATCATAGCCAATCGTAAAACACACAAGAGGATTATAATCCACAATCTGATGGTATCAAATGTATCTTCTGACATTCTGTGGATAATAAAAAAAAAGGTAATGCTGTTTTCAAAGACCACCTACTGCTACAGTTATTTCTTTGTATTATGTGTAAAGTAATCTTAAGGCAAATTGTCAAAAGCAGTTAACACACAAACTACAGTTATGAAGTTCACATGCAAGTTATATTTACTTTTGCCTCATATTTCTCTTTCCTACTACTTCTCGGTAACCCTATAACATAAGATTCAAAACAGCATTCATTGTAAAAAAGAACAGTTCTTAAATGCTTAAATTCTGAGTAATGAAAGCAGGGCACTAAAACCCAACATTGCTCAGGTAATTACAGGTTTTCAGACACACAGGACTAGATGGTAAATACTACTAGATTGTAAATGGGTACTTCAGTTGCCTGAGATACCCAGTAATACCTCAACACTCATTGTAAGAAGAGCTGAGAAACAAAAGATACACAAAATATGTATATCTGTTGTGTTTTGCTATCTAATAGCTCAGTGGTCAACAGGATCACTTTAGAAGCTTATCTCACCTCTAGAAAGCAAGAAATGAATCAGCCCATTGTATCTGTTTCAAGTCTATTTTGCATTAGCAAGACTAATAGTGACAATGACAATCAAATATGATACTTTTGATTTCAGATACCACCTTTCTTGGAAACTCTTTCCTTTTTCATATTTTAAATATTCTACCAATCAATTCAATACCACTTCATCAGCATGTAAATTTCAAGATAAATTTCCTAGCCTAGTTCTCAAGCCAACATCTGTCTACTGTTTTCCGTGAAACAAATTCTCTCCTACACCAATAGGCAAGATTCAAGGTTCCAGCAGGTAGTAGTGAGGTGGTATTCCACCCCTAAAAAAAAGCCTGAATTACTGCCAAGGAGATGTCAGAAGACAGCAGCTTTTTGGGAACCACCACCTTAACACACAACATTCTGCAACAAATTCTCCTTCTTTTGAAATAACAGAAGCTCTTTAGAATTCAGCTGCACCTTCCACAATACCTCCAGACAGCTGATGCTAGGACTTTCAAAGAGCTCTAAGACAATGTTTTGTTCTCAATATCCCAGAAAGAACTTTTAAAGGAAATCTTACAAAGGAATGCTCTCTTTGCCCAAAGGTGGGCTCATAATGTAGTCCTTAGTGATTGGTTTTACCCACAGTAGAACCATAAATAAAGGTGCCAAGAAGTTTATATGTAGCAATGTTCTGAAAAAAGAAAAAAAAGAGGTAACTCAGTAAACAAAAACAATGACCATACTGTTGAAAGTGTATACCGATTCAAAAGGAGAAAAATTAACTTCAAATAGTTGGGAGAAAGATAAATAAGAAAATTACTTCCCTATTTTATGGGTAGGACTTATATTTCAACAAAACAGTAATATTATATATTGTGAAATCACACTGGATTTTGGCTTTAAAAAGAACAGGAGAAACAGTTGTCAGAGGTCAGATTTCACAGCTTAATGAAGCATTTTATTTAGAAGCCTTGGTTAAATGAAACTTTGTACTTAAATTCAATTAAAGGTACTCAGACCAAAAAAAAATACTGTATGAAATTGCACAACAAAAATAAAAGCAGTACTCTTTAGTAATCTTTGAGTACAAACCAGATGAATTTAAAAAGGGGATATATTTTTTTGAGTTCTCCTTGAAATGAATATCCTTCTTTATTTCTGAACTTCTAAAGTTTCGTCTCTATTTCTAAACCAATTTTCCTAATTCATTTTTAATTACTAAAATGAAATGAGAACAGTTGAAGGGATTGGGTTGTTTTGTTAGCAGTATTTCCTCACTAACAAAATCAGGTTTGTCTCCACCTTCACCAGAGTGCTTCTACACTACAGAAAAAATGATGTCATCAAAACTTATTCAAAATAACACATGACCTTCCTGACTGCAAACTATCAAGCTTCCTAAAACCATTAAAATGTTTGCATGTTACAGGAGCTGTCATCACACACAAATTTAATTTTTGGTTTCAGATGAAGAAATAAGCTCTACTAGCTATTAAGCGGTGCTAGAGAATGCAACAGCGTCAAGGCTACTTCCAAAGTATTTCATTAGATTATGAAAGCCTTTTACCTGAGCTTCTGTTATTTAAGAGATCCTACTGAATTAATGAACTGGAATGTGCCAAAGAGTGGTTGGATTTTTATTCTTAACAGGCAGGAAAGCTGAAATACTCCTCTGGCAAAAGAGGGAATGTGTATGAAAATCATGCAGATTTGTTAAGAAGACTCCAAATATATGCAGGGAAGGATACTACTGCCAAAGAAAAAAACATCAAACCAGTTCTCAAAACCAAAATGGACACCAGATGATTGTTACTCTCTTTACTCAGAAACAACGAACTTACTCCGTATACTCATAAAAGAACCACACTAATAATTTTGAACATATTAATGAAGTGGTACTTGATCATTAACCTTTAAGTTCTGGGGCTTTTTTTGGGTTGTTTAGTTTTGGTTCTTTTGTTGGGTTTTAAGGGAGATTCATGCAATTTTTGGGCCGCTTAAGGGACATGGGGGCTTTTGGTTTGATGAAGGCTTTTTCCTTCTTTTTTGCTGTTTTTGTGTTTTGTTTAGTTGATTGCCTTTTTCTTTGTAGTTGTTTTGGTTGGCGTTTTTAAAATAGAGTATGTATTTGACCGCAGAAATAAGACATTGTTTTAGCACCCAACTTAGAGTCAGGTGACATGTCACCCTCATTTATAACTCCCCTTTAATCACAATCACTATGGTCAATAAATGATCTACCCATTGACAAAAGCGCATCAGCAAGGACAATTTATGTTCTTCAGGTTTATTAGAACCTATCACTTGACAAATATTCTTTATAATGGATTTGCCTAATTATATGGATACCTTATCAATTTTAATCCATTAATGTAATTTTCACATTGTTCCAGTTGAATAGTTGAAGGATTGGTAGAATTTCAGAAATAACTTGGTAGTGTTGAACAAAGTTATCTTCAACAACCAGTTCCAGTATCATCTAAAGAAGTTTTAATTTTCATAACCACACTTCAATGGATATTAATTGCCTTTAGTTCTTGATTAAGGGATTTATGTTTCAGAGAGTTTATATTTCTGCCTAGCATGTCCATTGATCAAGAAAGATAATTGGAATACTTACAGAAAAAGCACAAGGAATTTTAAAATATTGAGAACCATAACAATTAAGAACTAAGTAGGTTATCTCTCTGGAAAAAACACACTAGGAAGTGACTCAAGTCACAATCTAAACACAGACAGAAATGTAACAGCAGATAAAACAAGCCAGTAGCTGGCTGTTATACATGGACAACTATACTGAATGCAAGTGTACTTACTTATAAATTTACCAAGACTGATGAACTCACTTCAAACAGATTAATTTTTAAGCTGAGCATTCCTGAAGCAAAAAAAAATGCAGTTTGAACAAAAATTATTTTCCTAGTGGAAAATATAATGGTTCTCTTAGGAATTTTACCAAACTGAGTACCAACACTACCCTGTGCTGCAGAATCTGCCATGATCATGTACTAAACAACAGTGAAGGTCTCTGAAAAACACTTGGAGTGTCACCTGAGAATGAGAATGCTCAAGAGAAATAGTTAAATTGGACAGAACATTTTACTACTGAATAGAAGGATGGCTGAAAATGAAGAATTCCTTTAAACTGGTATTAACATATGACCCTTTTAAAATATTCTGGGTCATGTCTGCATTTTATCCTATGCTACATTTATTAAAGGAATAATGCCCAGCTGGAAGTGTGGGTGGAAAAAAATCAGTCTGTGGTTGTACTTCCTGAAGGCTGTATTAACTTCTGGAAAGACATGATGGGGAAAAGAAAGCTAGACACAGAGACATTCATGGTGGAGCTTTTGCAGGAGGAAAGGAAAGCTCCTTTAATTGCGACTCTCAATTACAAGGCAAAGAATGTAACACACTGGCAGAGCACAGGTTGAGCAGAAAGTAGCAGGTGGCAAATCTGCTCAAAATACGATAAACAGGCAGCAACAGAAGTCATAAAGTCACTACCTTCTTGTTGGAATAGTTTGCTGTGTTTATTTTTAGACATAAAAGATTTAAGACTGAGTAGCATATACCTATTTGCATAGAGTTTCTCTTACTGTGTTATTCTTTCTGTTGCTAAATTCAGAGCATCCAGATGCATTTGAGCCAGTCGCAAGCCAGGGAATGTCAAAAAAGCACCAATAAGTGAACACAGAATAGCCAGGAACAATTTGAAGGTTAGTTTAGACACAGGACCCCTAAAAGAAAAGAAAGGAAATAAGCATTTTCTTTGGGAGGAAGTTTAGGGACCAGGGAAAAACAGAAACTACTACTTTCAACCCAACAGTATCTAACACTTAATAAAAAAAAGCCAATAGTATTCTATAGGCTTCCTCTGGAATACTAGCATTATTAAAAACCAATCAGAAATTAAAATTTTAAAAAGTACTTGCAAAACCAAACCAAGTCACCCATTTATTTCCTAGAAAAACAGAAAACCTAATTTACTGACAGTGAGATAAATTACTGACTGTTAATTTGTTAGTAGAGAAGAAGAAAAAAGAATAATTTTATACTGTAATTAACAACAAATTATACAACAAATTAATTCTAAAATAGAATTAATTTAAGGACTGTGTTTTTAAGAGGAACAGATGTCTCATAAGTTTAACTGCTCAAAGACAAAACCGATCGTTTGTTCTACCATTATTGATTGAAAATCTATATCAAACTGTTATTACTGCAGCTTTTCACAGATTTATCTGAAATGTACATGTGGTCATTAACATGTCTCTTCCAAGTAATTAGCATTGTATACAAAAAAAACTATGTGAAAAATATCCTGGATCAACAAAATCACAGAATTAATTACATAAGTAACAAACACAGGATTACACAAACTAAAAAACACAGCAAGACAAAACCTTCAAACAAACAACCAAAAAATCAGTTACAGTGAAATGTAACTAAGATTAAAGAGGAACAAAACCAAATCTAGTGATTCAAATGAGTTTCACATTCTTTCTTAATGTATGTCACCTAACTATTGAGAGACATCATCATTAACTCAGTTGCTGCTAACAAAGGAAAAGCACTACAATAACTAAACAAACCCTTAACATGAAAATGAATACAGAAGTTAGTAACCTTGTAATAACTTAGGAAAGCAGATTAAAGAAGGGCTAAGAAAGACATGGGATTCAGTTGCCAGTTTCCCACGAGTTTATCCATAAATTACACTAATCCAGTTTGAGGAAACTTCTGTTCCTCAAAAATAAAGATATCTCATGGCTTCTGCATGATTCTTGAGATCTACCAACCAAGAAATTCAGTGTTGTGCTCCCAGTGATGAAATGCTCCCTAAATTTTAGCACACATATATAAGGAACTGTAACAGAAATCCATTTTGCAATATACAAAGGTTGCCTATTATATTTATGTAACATCACAAGCTATATGTTCCTTCAACAGCCTATATGAGGCTTCGATGTCCTGTAGCAAGCAAATGTTTTTGTATGATGGGAACATATCTACAACCTGAAAATGGAATTGAACAACACTATTTATTCCTAATGCGAAGTTTAACACAAACTCCATCTTGAAGGTCTTGCACGCCACAGGAATGACAAAAAAATTATTTATCTAAACAAACCTTGCTGAAGGGAAACACTATGAAAAAAGTGTTTACAGTTTTGAACTATATTTTATGAACTACAATCAAAATGTCAGAAATTATCTCCATATTAAAATGAAAACTTTAATGCAACTTCAGTTACTTGTGGGTACTTTCAGATTTATTAATATCTTTAAACTGTTGCAGGGATTATAACTATGTAGAAAGCAAAACATGCAAGACAAAGGCTTGCTAAGAAAATCCAAATGGTTCACAAATTCACATATAAACAGACAAGTATATTTCCAGAAACTTACTGTGACTCCAAACCTTGTCTTTCAAGAAACTGCATAGCACTTTCTGAGAAATTTGAGAATCCTGCAGAGACACATATATTTATTATAGTACAAATGAAGAATCCCTTTTGTGAAATAAAGTGCTGGATAACAAGTTATCTTTTAAACAATTTTTCATAGGTCTAGCAGAACTCTTTCATGTGCTAATTTGCTGGCCACAATACAATAAAACTTGATTAACAACATCCGTAATATTTGGACACTTTGGGAAGATGAAAAAAGATAACTTTTTAAATACTTTTCCAGTAAGGGAGCTACATTTTACTTTGAAAGTCAAGAAGGGCTAAATCTATAACTGGAAGGCAAATACAATTAACAAAACAAACAAGCTAGGCAAAGAATACACTATTTAAGAGAAAATAGGAAAATATACAGGGTATATTTAGAATCCTCATTCCAAAGTAAATTTTCTCAAAAGTATATGACTTACACCATCCATTTTAACAAAGACTTTCTCAAAAATGTTGGAAATTTTTTTTTTCAAATAATCCAGTAACTACAGCTGTTTTAAACACTAAAGAAAGGAGTTACCTGATTCCAAGCCAAACTCTAAATAGTTTTCTGTCACAATGAGTATTGCCATTGCTTTCACAAAGAAGAAAAAACCAAAGGTTACACAGACTGATCTTTCACCTCCATCCTCAACTTTGAAATAATGGGTAGTCAATGAAAATAGTATCTTACTACATAAGAAATAGGTCAAGGAAAATTAAGTTTGTAAAATAACTATGAATTATAATCTTGTAATTTGGTCATCTACGCCAGCACTGTTCTATGATGTGCATTTATTTCTTTTGAAGGTAGTATGCGTTCAGCCAATTTCAGGTTAAATTACAGAACAAATTAAAGCATAATAATCACATAATGCATAGCCAGGAATACTCTGGAGTAGAGTTTTGATCTAGGCTTACTTATAGTAAGAAAGAAGACACATAAAAAGATGAACCTGTATTTCTCTCCTTTCAGACAGAATCATTTTGTTTGGAAAAGACCTTAAAGATCAAGTCTAACCATTAACCTAACACCAACAAGTTCACCACTAAGGCATTTCCTCAAGGTCTTCAACTATGCACACACTTGAGACTTTGAGCTCAAAGAGAGTTGTAAGACAACAGCACACTAAGTCCCATCTTGGAAAGAAAAATCTATCCCCTATTCACCTTGGAAAAACCAAGTCAGTCTTAAAACCCTCTCTATGCTCCAGTATGATATACCAAATCCTTTTATCTAGCCCCACTGCCGCAAAGATAAACATTTAAGACATCACCTGCTGTGTTATCAGGTGTTTTAAAAATATTAAGTATTTATTTTTTTTACACATTTCTAAATTAGTTCTAAACTGAAACAGATTAGGGTAAACTTTTCATGATACACTGTCAACTCCTATTACTATGAACTGCAGCTCATTATAATTTAAATGGTAGGCAATACCAGTCCAGAATAAAGTAAAGAACTTTAATATGTAGAGTACATGAAAACATATTTGGGTATCTATTCAGTAAAACATTTGAACAATCATAAGTCTCTCAATAAAACTATGATTATGCAATAGCGCACTTCAACAGGCAGCACACATTTAACGTACACACTGCTAAATTTCATTTATATGCAGAGATTCTTATATGCATAACGTGGTCTAAGGACAGCATCTAGTAATTCTAAGCTCATACACTAATCACCTTCAGACTCCTCTATACTTTACAGAAAATCCTGATACATCAAAAGGAAGACTTAACTCATCCCCAAAAGAAGTACATAATAGATCATACAGACTGTGTAATGGAAAGCTTTGTTTCTCTAGTGCTTACATGCTTAAACCAAGGCTCTTTTTACAGCTAGGGACATTAATCACAAATTGAAAACACCATGAAGTTGTACAAAGGACTTAATAACAGTTTGTGATCAACAATCCTAATCTATCATCAGATTTATGAGCCCCTAGATACTTCATGACTTTAAGTATGGATTGTGATTGAAGGATTTGGAAAATTCAAGGAGGAAAAAGAAGCATACTAACAATAAATTACAATTATAGTGCAGATTCAAAACTCAATAAATTCATGATTATGCAAACTACATGACTGAAACCCTCTGTTAGTTAAACAATCACCACTGCTTCTATTTTTGGGTAGGAGGAAATTGAAGCATTATGGCTTGCTTCATCATTTCCTTCCATTGCAAGACCTAATATTTAGCATCTACTGAAAGAATAATTTGGGAGTATTTAGTGCTAAGTTAATACACTGCCCGCACCAGCCCCCCCCCCCCACCGTTTAATCCATTTTTTTTGGCCACAAAGGCATTATAGAATTGTATACCTTGCATATTGTATGTAGTTGCAGGCATTGCTGAATTTATGGTATGCCCTTTTACAAAAATGATTTTATTTTTTAAACTGCTGCAATTATGGTATTCTTGAATTTTACAGTTCATATGGTTGAAGTGAAAAAGATCCATCTTCTGTTCCTACTAAAACACATGAAAATTCACAGAAGCAGAGAACATTTCGAGTTGGATGAGACCCATAGGATCATCTAACTCCTGGGTCTGCACAGCACCATCCCCAGGAATCATGCCATCTGCCTGACACCACTGTCCAAATGCCTCTTGAACTCTGTCAGGCTTGGTTCTGCGAGCACTCCTCTGGAGAGCCTGTTCCAGTGACCAACCACGCTCCACGTGAAACCTCCCCTGACTTGACTTCACACCATTTACTCGAGTCCTGTCACTGGTCACCACAGAGAAGAGATCAGTGCCTGCCCCTCCTCTTCCCTCATGAGGAAGTTGAAGACTGCAATGCGACCTTCCCTCAGTCTCCTCTAGGCTGAACAGATCAGGTGACCTCAGCTACTCCTCATACAGCTTCCTCTCCTTCATCATCCTTGTGGCCTCCTTTAGATGCTCTCTAATAGCTGAATGTCTTTCTTAGCGTAGGACAATACCCTCCCCTGCCTGGCTGACCAAGTTGGGCCAGTTTTTCCTCCTGGGCTGCCAGGGCACTGCTGACTCACTCAACTTTCTGTCAACCAGCAGTCTCAGTTCCTTTTCCATGGCACTACTTTCCAGACTCCTGTTCCCTGGTCTGCCCATACTACCAGGTGCAGAATCCAACACTTTCCCTTGTTGAACTTAGCATGGTTGGTGATTGCCTAGATCTCTAGTTTTTTGAGGCTGCTCGGCAGGGCCACCCCTGCCTTCAAGGGAGTCAACAGCTCCTTCCAGTTTTTTATCATCTGCAAACTTGCTTTGTATCCTTAGTACAACTTTTTACCTCAACACACAGGCATGAAACAGCAGAAACATTTATCAGCAGAACACAAAATTGTTCTATATTTAACTCTGACATATCATGTTGACTGCTTTCCAATAAAAATATTTTTTTTCTGAATTTTTCATTATCACAGAATCATTTGTGGTCTTGACATGCTGAGTGAGCATATTAGTTACGTATTAGTTGAGAAAGTTTCAAGTATTCTCTGCATCTCAAAAGCCTGATGTCACAACACATGAATGAATCTCTTCTGAAATCTCACCTGACTAGGTTCCAGTGACCACAAGAATTGTGACCAATACCTCTGTCTTGTACCACCTTCACCCCAAAAGCTGTAATGTCTGGAATAAGTTATGTTAACATAGTTATGGAGATGTTAAGGCTAATATAAAATTTAGACTATATTTCCTGTCACTGCATCCTTCTACACTGCCACTAACTCCTCACACAGATACTAAGCACAGACTTGCACATTCACACTACTGAGACAAAAATCTTGCATTGACAGGCAACTTAAATATTTTGAGAAGTTTTGCCCTGAAATGACGACCAAATGAAAATAGTGATAGGACAGTGTACAAAACCACAGTAAGAAACTTACTGCAGTCGTTTTCCTACAATATATAATTCACAACTCTGATTCACTTAGAAATGCAATTACTATAGTGTTATTTAAATTGACTACTAATGAGATACAAGAGATGAAGCAAACAGGGCATTGTCACCAATGAATTTAAGAGTACATTGTGGCTTTAGTATTAAAACCTTGTTTTTCCATTAGTTCTATTAAACTCCCCCTCAGTCTCAAAATCGGAGTGAAAGGAGTTGGCTATCACTTCTGATTTTTGAAACAGTAGCCACCTCTTTCTCCTTCCTTCTGCAAAGATTAAACTAAAATTCCCAACTTCAAACCAAAAAATAACAGAAGATGTGCAGTAAAAACTATATATTACCTATTAGCTATAATACAATTAAAAGGTGCAAAAAAGCCAGACACTGATTCTCTTCTCAGAGTAGACTAGAAAAACAACCTTTTGGACCATGGATCTGTTCACTGACAAGTCAAAGGGGAAATACTTGATCTGGAAGCATGTTACCGACATTCTTTTTATTCAGATGTGGGTTGACTTTCTCTCCTAGCAAGTTCTTCTACATTACAAGCAAAGACTCTGGAAAAATCCTATAATTTAAAATTCAGCCTACTTAGAGAAGAACTCCTGTCCATACTATAAAAGCAGCACACATTTTAATAATTATCCAGGACAGGCAAGCATGAAGCATATTCTAAACTCTTAGCCAAATGTAACCAAACATTAGAGTTCAAGGTTTGACACAACACCACCAGCTACTGCTGATATATACTGCTAACCAACTGAACCAACCACAACACAGTAAGAATCTCTAAAGAACTAGCATTTATACAGAGGAAACAATTTTGAATATTCAAGAGGTTTATCAGCTGTAACTTAGCATTTTATCTGTTCTCAGCTGCTGAAGGAACAGAGGAGCTGTAGCAATTCACTTTCTATAGTCTGCACTCTTACAAGCCCTTATTCAATTCCACTGCTTGATCCCCTATTGTATCTTTAAACTGCAACTTTCCTCCCTAAATTTGGTGTCTGGATTCATATGTGGAATACAGTTATTTACCATGCAAGCATCTATGTCTGATACTGCCTTCTCCAGTTAAAAAAAACAAAAAACAAAAAACCAAAACAAAAAATCAAACCAACCAAACAAAAAAACCCACAAAACAAACAAAACCCAAACAAATAAACACACACACAAAAAAAACCCACCACCAAAAAAAAGAAAAAAACACCCAAAAAACAAACAAACAAAAAACACCCCCAAACACCACAAAACATGAAAAAAAAACCCCAAAACCCCCACCTGTCTTCTCCATAACAAAATAATCATTTTATGGTTTGACAATGCCTGTTTCCCAAATACTCCACTTCTGTTTCCCTCAGGTTCAGAGGTGAGTTTAGCTTTTCACAAAGCTCAGTTCCTACAACTCTCAGCATACCTTACTTCCTGTAAGAATGCCTTGAATGTATATTTTAATTATGAATTCACACCTCTATTTTTGCAATAAACTAGTATACACGTAACTGTACTGTTCTAACCGGAAGTATCAGATTAAACATACTGAAAACAAAAAACACACATTAAATTTCCAACCTTCATTTAAAGTTGTACTTTCTTTATACATAACTATTTCTGATTGCCAAACTGAGCAAAATCAAGTTAGTTTAGAACCACTACATACTACAGGTGAGCATTAACTATATTTGCATACATGTATTTTTCTCCTAAATGGTCTGGTGTTAATGTTAACAAGCTAATGATACTAGCATTTACAAAGTGCATGTAAAGTATAAATATTATTCAACAATGGCATTAACTTAAAGGATCATTCTTCCAAACGCTAAATATTTTTGCATCCTTCCCATCAATGGCACAGAGTTTTATACAAATTGCAGAATGATGTAAACTATTTGGAACAGGTAGAGGGGGATTCAACGAAACAGAAAAGGATACACTGCAAAAGCCAAGACAAGCAGACACCACACTATGCTGATATTCATTTCTTGTGAGGGCTTCATAATGCTGTAATAGGCTTCTGTCACCACATACACAACTGTAGCTGCAACAGTGAAATCCACCAACCACTGATATTCTGGAAAGTAATGCAATGCTGAAAAACATAAGTTTGTGAATGCTAAAAATACGTTTTAAGGCAGTTACTGATGTATACAGAATAGAATAGCAACTAAAAGAGGTTTTCAATTGTGTATTAAGTGTATTAAAGTTTAGGTAGAATCAGATCAACCAAGTGAAATACAACAACAATGAAAAAGTTACTCAAAAATTAACTTCATTCTTTACTTCTGACATCCAACACTTGATTGCTACTCAAATTTATAAGGCTAGAAGGTTTTACTATTTTATCACCTCAGCTTTTATACATTAACATCCTAAATCCAAAAAGCATGCTTAATTTAGATTTCACAACACACAGAGTAAACAGTTTTCCAGTTGTGTCTTGCTGCAATTCCAGGTAAGAAGGCTTGTTTTAATCTTTGTTAAAGATTAAAATCTCACTGGCTATCATTTATTATATTACAAATAAACAGCTCTTTTTATTTTACAAACACCACCATCTAGGATACTGATGATTTGCTCATCAAGATTTTAAGTTATCCTATAAAGCAGTATCTGTTGTGTAAACTTCACTGCAAAAATTCTGGGGATCATACTGTGTTGCATACTGGCTGGCTGTTACGGAGAGAGTTCCGAAAGGCGTTAGAAACTGCAAAGAACCGTTTATGACAACACAAATTGTCCCTCCCAAACATCTTCCCTACATTTACACAATTTGAAAGCAGAAAAACATTACTGAATGTTTAACTTGATTACAAGCTACCTGTTGGCAAAGATATGAAGTTGGGCAAACTTAGGTTTCCAAGTCCTACGCTTATTTTGAAATAACAATCTGGTTAGATTTACAAACAAATTGTATATATTACTTTTCAAACACAGTCCAACCCTATTTTGTATCACTCAAGTTGACAGTTAAATGCTATAATTTCAGGAAACTAACACTAATTGAAACTTGTGAATGCTTCGTTTATTTACTTCAAAAGCTTCATTTCTGTTACACAAATGCTGTCTCCTACAATTTAAGCTGAGAAGTCTCCTGCATAGGAATATCCTTTCTTTCTATATTTATCCAGAGAACACATATAGGTAAAAATGTCAGTAGAAAGAAAACAAGTATCACGTACATATTCATACATGAACTTTCTGTAACAAAATGACTGATTATAATTTAAAAATAAAAAATTACCATCTAAAAAAAAAATAGTACTTTCCAAAACACTTAATGCTGCATATTTTTGTACTGTCACTTGCCATTTTTAAGCATTTTACCTGAATGCTTGAGATGTAAGGTTTAAAGGGCTTTGGTTCCAATGCTACAGCACATTTCCTGTTTTAGATGAGCAGAAAGTGTATGACTTGACATTTGCCAATTTTTATTTTCTTGTACAAAGATTAAACTTGTTATTTTCTTGTACAAAGTCTTTTGAATAGACTATTATGTGATTCTTTCAGTGTTGTCTCATATTGCTATGGACACTTGATAAAACAGTTGTACTTTATGCTGGATTTCACCTACTCATCCCTTTCCACAACATTGCTATTAAATTTTGCCAGTCATGGAACATGAAAAGCCCTACTACCTGCTTTCTCATTTATGATGGTTTTGCTTCTATTCATTCACTGTCTACAAAAAATATATATTTCAGCATTAATTACAAATAATTACTTGGTACAAAGACTCAGGATATTTTGGAAATAATATATTATTGTTTGCATTCTCTTACCAATAGTGTCCCTTTCTGTTACAGATTTTGTTTCCAGATGAAGATCAATATCTTTTGGAATGGTTAAGGGTTTGTTTTCAATATGACCATTATATTTTCTGTAAAATAAATAAATAAATAGATAGTACAAGCATGGGTATGACAAAATAGATTTTTTTTCAATATATAATGACATTTCAAATTTTAGAAAAATGCAGAATGCTTCCCCCCCCCCCCCCCCCCCCCCCCCCCCCCCCCCCCCCAAATACAAGTATTTTTAGGTCTCTAGCTAAAAAAACCCCTTCAAGTTTAAATCTTGGAAAACAACCAGGTATGTCAACGGCTCCCAGCTATAACTTGACAAACTCTGACATACTACTCTGGTATGGATTTAAATGGCTTCCAGACACTTCTATCTGAGCATGTATTGAGTCAAAATCCAGGGGACAGTATTTATTTCAGCTCACTGATTTTCCAGAGATACAGGGTGTTCCCAAGGTCAAAAAAATAAAAAAAACCTCCTGCATCAGTCCTTCTTGTCACAACAAGAAGGTACATCACATAAGCTGATCCTTAAAAGGTGCAACCTACTAGCCATCAAGTGAAGGCAATTTAAGATATCTTTCTAATCTAAAAAGGTGTGTGTTTAGAAAAGGCATTTTTCATCTGGAGCTCTCAAACTATACCAGTATTATGATTTTTGCTTCCCTGAAATTACTAGTAGACTTCAAATTAAAAAACCCAGCTAACTCATAAAAGAACATGAACAAAGCTAAAGAATTTGATCTGGTAGATGAGCATTACTAACTAATGTAAAACTTCCCTCTCCCACTATTAAAAAAAAAAGTCATTAAAGAAGATCAGAAGATGTTTTGTTAGATTAAAAAAATCAAACCTAAAGCTTAAAACCTCTAAAAGGTTAGAAGGAAACAATAAACTGCCACATTTTAGAAATCACTTCTGAAATTAGAAAAGGAGAGGTGGATTTTCCACAGAAAAACAAATTCTTGGGATATAAACATTAAAAAGAAATCAGATAAATCATGAATTTACTTTCAGGAATGCTTTCATCTCAGCTCCAATGTGAGAGAAAAATACAAGCAGAAAGCATTAATAATTTTTTCATGTTGTAGTAACGCTTAGTACAACTTGAAGCACAAGAATTTTAATGGACAGACTGTAGATAGGAATCTAAATCATTACTCAAAAAATTTAGCTGTGCAAAGAAGTCCCAAACACTGCCCAAGGACTAGACTACCTGCAAGCTCCTGTGTACTTCCCTGCCCCCAGCTGTACTCCCGTTTATTTTCCTACTGCCTGTATCCAGGAGTACTATCACCTTGAATGAGATGCAGATTTTTACTACTGAAGCCATTTCAGGTTGAAAAAACTTAGTGTTCCTACACTTTAATTATCCCAGGGGCTACACAATCCAAGAGGCACAGACAGATCATACCCAGGATCGCTGGATGCTTTAGTTCAAAGTAATTCACAGTAGCTATGGACCTTTTCATTAGCCTAACAATTTCATATAATACAAGCTATTCTGTAGCAGAAAACCTGTCTAATATTCCTGTACTCCTAAAGCCTACAGCATAATATGCACTGAATAAAATTGACTAAAATTTCGTAGTACAGCTGTTTCTAAGGCAAAATTTCAAGCAACCTCCCTATACCTCCTTTAATCATTTATCTTTAAATTAGTTCAGACTGAGAGTGTATTTAAGGAGCAGGTATTACACTTTGTAAGACTATGGGCTTGACAAAGCAGACTCTTTATCTTGGAATGTATTCTTTATCATGGGGAGTACCAAACAGATGCATCCTTATTTCTCCCACACTATCTGTTTCACATCTTATTGAGATGACTCACAAGATGTGCATTCCATTTTGTGCAACCTAAATCAGAAAATCCAAACCAATTCCACAGAAACAATTTCCAAATAACCATGGCCCTTCCTGAACAAGAGTCACCTCTTCCAAGGACACAGAGGTACATTTATTCATTAAAAAATAATTTACCATTAATTCAGCTGTTAAACAAGCAAAGCAAAGAAAGTGTCATTTAAGCCTCCACATTACTGCTTTAGTTTCTTTGAAGTTTTATATTCCCCTTTGATTAACATTCACCCTGGTAAAACCACCTACTACTACTATTGCAAAAGACTGGCAAGGCTGAGGAAAGGCATTAAGAGCAAAGTACAATTATTATTTGGCAGTGTAATTGTGTTTTTCAGTATAAAGCTCCTACAGGTGGATTTACAATTAGATAACTGAAGTTATTTCTCATATGAATAAATATCACTGGTTAAATGGATAATTATAAATTATTATCTTATTCACAATTATTTTGCCTCATTTTTGTCACAAAAAACTGTTAAGATAAAAAAAAGTTCTTAATTTTAAGGAAGGTTGCAAAAAAGGAAAAAATACTACTTTACAGGGAACAACTTAACCCAGAGAATGGCAGTGAATGATGCTGCATCCAGCTGGCAGCTGATCACTAATAGTGTTCCATAAGGCTCAGTATTGGGCCCTGTCCTGTTCAAGATCTTTTTAGATCATCTGTATAGGGGGATGGAGGGCACCCTCAGTAAATTTCCAAAGACTGAGTTGGATTGGAGTGTTGATCTCCTCAAGGGCAGGAAGTCTCTGCTGAGGAATCTGGACAGGCTGGACTGATCAGCTGACACCAGTGGCATGAAGTTCAACAAGACCAAGTCCCAGGTCCTATACTTGAGTCAACAACCCCATGCAGCACTACAGGATGGAGCAGAGTCACTTGAAAACTGCCCAGAAGAAGAGGATCTGGGGCTGCTGGCTGAACATAAGCCAGCATGGGCCTAGGGAGCCAAGAAGACCAAGGACATCCTGGCTTGTGTCAGACATAGTACGGGCAGCAGGACCGTGTATAGTGTACTGTAGACACTATATATACAGGTACAGTGACTGTATCCTGTACTCAGCACTGGTGAGGTCACACCTAGAATCCTGTGCTTAGTTGTGGGCCTCTCACAACCAGAAAGACATTGAGGTGCTGGAGTCAGTACAGAGAAGGGCCATAGAACTGGGTACAGGTCTAGAATACAAGTTTGATGAGGAAAGGATGAAGGAGCTGGAGGGGCTCAGCCTGGATAAAAGGAGGCTCACAAGGAACCTTCTTGTTCTCTACAACTACCTGAGGGAAGGTTGTAGCCAAGCAGGGGAAGGTCTCTTCTCAAGGTTAACTAGTGACAGGATAAAAGGACCTAGCTTCAAGCTGTGCCAGGAGAGGTTCAGAATGAACCTCAAGAGGAATTTTGTCATGGAATTGGAATGGGCTGCCCTTCCTGGGCAGTGTGTGGTGGAGTCATCATCCCTGGGGGTCTTCAAGAATGCCTGGATGTGGCCCTTGGGGCCATGTTCCAAGTGACCTGTGATCAAAGGCTGGACTAGATGATCTCAGAGGTCTTTTTCAACCTAAATGATGTAAATAAGATTGCTAACCATGCTGCTTAAGAGCTAGGAAACAGGGAAAAATTACATTACAATTAACAGATTATATAAGCAGTGCAGAGATTAATTCAAATCTTAATACTTATAAGAGTTCATACTGGGATAGAAGAAACAGAGCTAGAGCAAACCTCCTGTGTTGCCAAAAAGAAAACCAGAGTTGTTTGGTTCTAAGCAAAATCAATTTAGAAATATTTCATCAACATGGCCAGCTCCACCACCTGAAGATGTCTCAGTTTTTGACACAGCTGTACTTCTGGTATGGCAGTCCAGAACTCCATGAATACCAAAAATCTATTTCCCATTTAAGCTGAAAGACAGCTATTCCATCCCCTCAGTTGTCTTCTGACTGATTCAACAAGCCCAGCTCTTTTAGCCCCCTTGAATAAGATAGACTTTGTTTCCTGGATGATCCTAGCAGCTCTGTTAACCTGTTCACATACAAAATTAATTTTTCTTGAACACAAGTGATCAGAACTGTACACAGTAATCCAGATAAAGTTGTACATTTGTGTCTTGTCCAAGAGGATTAATATTTCCCTATCTCTTCACTAGAAACATTTCACATAATACATCCTAGGAGCCCATTTACCTTTTTCACAGCTACGTTAAGAGTGGCGGCTCATAGTAATCCTATGTTGAACTTAAATCTTTCTTCTCTTGCTTCAAGATGAAAAGCTGCAATCCTAAGATTTGTTTTCTCAGTTTTCATCTAAATGCATACATTCACTGGAAAAAACTCGTCATCAAATTAGCATTTCAGACCATTTTGTGGGTGGAAATTAATCCATTCTGCACAATTAGGGAATGTCCAATTCTGTTAAGCTGAAAAAACATGTATTGGTAAAGAACTGTGACACTTAATGCAAGCCAGGCAGTCATATGCAACTAGCAGTTTTTAACTCATGCTAAGACAAAAGTAGGGTGGCAAAGTTATTAGATGAACCATATCACGCTGAAAAAACCCCAAAAGGTGGGGGAAGACAAGCCTAAAATAAGTATTTACCTATCTTTTTTACTCTTTCCTCTTTGCTTCCCTGCAAGAATCCGCAGCTCTTCTTCAGTGGGATGTTGATACCACCGTAAGCTAAAGAAAAAGAAAATCAATACCATTATTAGCAACGTAGAGCACAGCTTTCAAAAAACCATATCACAACACAGATTTATATACTTACTAAGACACCTGTCATTTGTCACTCCTAAGCAAGGCACCTTTGTGTGTGACTACCAACCCTGCCTGAACCGAAAAACAGCTAGAGTTCAGTCCTCTTCAGCAAATAGGCATTTATACATAATCAAAAAGTTCTGCCATTTTGTCGTTCACATGAAAGCCCTTCAGTTCTCAAAACACCAACTTTTAAAGATATCATCAAATACTGCAAATACAATAATACAAGGTGGGAAAGTTCACTAGAATAATTATAACGCTACAATTGCTCATCAGAACCATATTCTAAACAACTTTAAAAAGTACATTATATCTCCTCCAAACCCAGAATTTTTCCAGAATCTGAAATAGCTGTTATCTAATAATGGTTACCAGTGTTTTTTCTTAAGCAGAGTGAATCGTAACCTGAACATCCCTTTTCTTAAACACCCCCTCAGTGATATCTTCAACTTCTACTAGAAAAATTGTTATTAAAAAACCCACTAATTTACACATAGTTGACCTACAAGTTTTTCCACTTTCACAGATCAATGCACCATTCATTGCTCATTCATTTAAAATGCAAGAAATGGCATGGAGATTCTGAAGAGGACAAACAGCGATGGTCAAGTGTCTAAGATGGTATATTTGACCTAAATCTCTAAGTATGGCAAAAACCTTAGTAGCTGAAACAAGGCCTTTTCCACATTCAAGGGAGGGTTACTGTCCAGATGCAGGAAGGATGTCACTATGATCTCCACTCTGAAATGCTGAGGCAAAGGAGACCAAGTATTAACAAGAACAGACTTGAGAAATGTGTGAGGAAGTAAAAGGCCACTAATTGTCGCCCATGGTGGCAATGCGTCAACACAGAGATGATAAAGGAATCCACAACCACCACCTCACATTAAGAAAACTGCACCAAGTAGGACCATTCAAACCCATGTTGGTGAATTAGAGATGATGTCAGACCCAATTTCAGAAAGTTAGCAAAGACAAATTTGGAAGGCATCAAAACTCAGACAATCTCAAGCCATTTGATAACACTTGATTCCCAACTCTGTTTTAGAAAGGCTTCCTTTCATCTTTGGAACACTTCAAGAGAAAAGAATGCTAGTACCAGCCAAGAGAACATCAAATCACTGCACGTTGCAAATCTCCACTGAAGGAATTCACTGCCAGTTCCAAAACTGAAAGCGGCAAATATTATGAATTTTGCATGAACACAGTTTTGGACAGGAAAAAAGGAACTGAATTTTGTATAAGTAAGAGGGAAAGTTGCTTCATTAATTTATTTTTATTATTTGTGGTCCAGTTGAGGAATCTGTAATTTGCAAACTTTGCTGCAAAAGAGACTTCAAGACTGAGACACAAGTAAACCAGAGAAACAAGCTTTTCATCCACGTCAAACTACTCTGTTGATGTTAACTTTTATCCTTCACATGACCCAAAGCAATTCTCCTGTTTTGTCATTTACCATATCACCCTGATCTGAACTTAGGATGCTAATGATGAAAGCCACCTACGTGCTAAAGAAGTTTTTCAAAATCTTTCCTGCACGCACAGTAGCTAATGCAACAGAACAAACAAAATTCTTTTCTCACTAGCTTGGCAACATAAATCAAACCACGAATTAGATCACAGTTTGCTCCCAACTACACTACAAAACAACGTTGAAAGTGATACTTAATTACAAATAATGGAATAAAGAGTTTTGGTATTTTTCAGTTGATAAATCCTACACACCATGCATTTAAAATCTCAAAACCAAGAGATTTGAACAAACATTTTCATAAAGAGCTAATAAAAAGTATTTTATATCCGTTTTAGCTTACATATGCTTAAAACTGAAATCCCACAACTGATTGCCTTGTGGCTTTGACATATCCAAGTCAGTCTAAATAGCAACAGACACACACACATGCCCTAGTTAATTTGAATAAAGGTCATTAATGAATCCACAACAAAACATCCTTTTCTCCTGTCTTCCTGACATGTCCTGAAAACATAGTAACTGAAATAGCTGAGCAACTTAAAAGCAATGCTTTGGTAGAGTATATTTTATTAGTTAAAAATAATGCAAGGCCTATGCAGATATTTAGGCTGCCAAATATTTCAACAAATCTATTTAGTTGCATCCAAGCTCTGAAAATAGCACTGATTGAAAAAGTTTGTATTTCTTAACAAATTTATGTAAATTGCTTTTCAAGAGTCAATGGTAGCTATTTATTCCATTAACAAGTAATTACCTTAAGTCTGTCTATCCTAACAATTCTTTTAGATTTTGAAAAGTCTTTGTTTCCTTTTAATGGACTTCCCATAAACACATATAGGCCTCTTTAAACAAACTGGTTACTTAATGTTTCTGTCTTGTCTGATACCATGTTTACCCTCCCTCGCATTTAGCAAGGGCTATCTACAGACATTTCATATCTTGTCTGCCAATCCTTTGGAAGCAAGACATTCAAAGTCACTTAAAAACCAGTGTTGGATACCAAAGGTTAGTTGAAGTCTACTAACGAAGGTAAGGAGGAGCAGATGGTAATTTTTCCTTAGACAGCTGGACTGATTTAGGAGTGTGCCTGTACCTGCACACTTACGTGTATAAAACCCTCTACCACCCCACCCACAAAGGTCTGTCAAACACTGCTGGCAAAAGACAGAGAGAAAGAGAAATGGGTTAAAAATAAAAGTTTATCAGGTGATCTAAGAAAATAACTGCTTTTCTTTCTGCCACTAAAATTCAGATTCTTGTTGCAGTGAATCTTCTGACTTACTTTATTTCTAGAACACTGGATTATGTCTGACTCTATACACTTCCTGTATTCAAGGAAATTATTCAGAGTGCCTGAAATTACAATGCACTAAAATAGTTACCAGATAAACAAAAGAAAACTGAAAAGCAACGACAAGTTTTTCCAGGCTACTAACATGGAAGGCAATAATAAGACTCTCACTGGCTTCAGTAAGAGCAGAATTACCTAAGCACAAGTGCTGAATTCCTGCTTGAGGTATTTATTAATCTGCAGATGTGCAAAGATAAAAAGAGAAATGGATTTGAAAAATATTTGAACAGCAAACTTCTCCCTATCACTGGTATGTGGCATGCCTTAAAACAAGGATACAGTGAGTGAAAACTTCACAAAATTAAGAACATGCGCATACTAGTGACAAATTATTTTACAAGAGCAATTAGATTTTTAATTTTTCAAATAAAAGTTTAAATCAATCTTAGACATAAAAGGTACAATATATCATTTGGATAATTGCTGATAAAAAAGACTCACAGTGACACATCTTAAAAATAATTAGTATGCAGTTTCATATTCATTACTGTCATGTTCTTTTTAGAGCACAAGAAAGGCAATCACACCCTGCCAGTATGGTTAAAAGTGAAACTTCACACAATTAGGAGTATGATTCCTGTTTGTATTATCCACCTGACAATTACTGCTTTCTGTTAAACCTAACACACATCAAAACAACATTTACAGTCACTTCTCACAGCTTGATGGGTGATGAAATCTGGAATATTAAAAAGGAACAAGTTGATAATTATGAGATGCAGACAGAAAAAAAGTCAACGGAAGGACTTGTTAATACTCCTGTGGAGTACATTTTTATATTTTAAAAGGATTTTATATTTTCAAAATTTTAACAGTTAGAAAAGACAGCACGCTACCTGCTAATGATGCAAAGTGTTCTCTTACCAAATGAAAAAACACAGTATCTATGATTCCTTTTAATATTTAACATACTGATTTATATTCAAAACAGCTGCTGTTTTTCATTGTTATTATGGATACAGCCACACAAGGAATTCTACCCTTGCAACTCATTGTGTCTGTTTGATCCATTGTTACAAGGAAGTAGTGTACTGAAATTTATACTAATCCTGTCCTTTGATGTATTAAAAAGGAATAGAATTTTTAATAAATACCTAAGCACTCTTCATATACAAGGCTAATCAACAAATTAGTAGATTATCAACAACAGAGAGACAGAAGAGAGGAAAAAAAATCCTTTTATTCTTCAGTATCTTGTATTCAATTTAGCTTTTTAATATTAAAGGATGCACCTTGTACCTTTAATATAAGAGCTGAACAACAATTTTATGACTGATACATTTAATAGCAACAAACAAATATGTTCTTTTACAGTAACACTGTCTTTTTGCCTTGAGCCCACAAATCAGGTGTAACAATGCTACGGTAATAAATTTAATAAAAGACAATTACTTTTATGTATGTTTTACTGTTACTACTCTGATGCATAACTACATTACCATATTCACACTTATCTTACCTGCCACTACAGAGAAGCCAACGAGCAAGAGAATAGTGAGGTATGATCTTCTGTATGACACTAGCCATTACCATGGTAACCACCAACTGTACACCTATCACACCCTGTAGAGAAGTAAGTTAATAACAAGTCAGTATGTGTTTTAGAAAAATGGTGAAGCATCTTTAAAAAAAGACCAATTTAATAACAGTCTGTATAAGAGGAATGATACACTGGGGAAGAATAGGGAGCGGGAGGAGAGAGAATACTGCAGCAGTTAAAAAAAAAAAAATCCCTGAAACTTAATATAATCACATACAAACTTCATCAAAGGGAAAAGGCATTCCCAGGTCACCACAGCTAATCTCTCTGAGGAGGTCTAAGATCCTCCCCCACATAATGCTGGCCTCATTACCTGTGTACAGATTTTTTTTACCTTTGTTTACCTACATGTGTGGGTTTCTATCTTCTCTGATTAGTCATTCAAGGACTCCTCTGCATAATCCTCATCCTTATTTTACCAGCTCAGTCCACCACCTTTCCCTCTTGATTTGAGGGTTATCATTTCTTTACTCTCTAAATCCCAGTCTAAATACCAGTTTGGCCAGACTACTGGAAAAGATGCTCTTGTCCCACTTGCTCAGGTTGATACTCTTCCATCATAGCAGTCCTTGCACCTCAAGAGAGAGTCCCGTGGTCATACAAGCCAAGTCCCTGCTACCAGCACCTGCTATGCAATGAGCTGTTAACCTACAACTCTTCATCAACCTTTTCCCTCCCTATCAGCAGTATAATCTTTCATCCTAAACAGTGCACTAAGGAAAGTACTATTCTTTTCTTCCTTCAAAGCTTTCTCCTTTAGTAAAATAGAATTTGTGTGAATACTGCTTTTATTAAAAAACATAGGCAGACAAAATGTTTTGGATATACATTATCATCTGTAATTTAACATGACTGCAGGAGATTGAGACTGCACAAGGTATCATTTAAGTATTTATAAACACTTACAATATGTTACCACATGTCTCATGAAAAAGTGCCAGGCAGCAATCAGAAGTAGGCGCTACTGTTTTATACTTTGAAGTAACACCTTTGGAGGGGGTCAGATACCAACAAGTTTCTTTGGTGCTTCAGTCTCTTCACCCGTAGAAATTCCCTCCTTGGAATTTCTACTGCTTCTACACTTTGGACGCATCAACTTGAGGTACCTCAAAAAAGTAAAACCTCACTTCTGTTTATGTTCTATTTCACTGATATCAGGATCAAGAGCTGTACGTATTTGAATACTCAACCTTTATTAAGGATTATGCATAGTTCTGTGCACAGATTAGTCATACCAATTCCACCAGTCGCCACCAGGGAAGTGTACTTTTAATGAAAGAAAGTGTTACTACCTGCATGCATAATATATATGCTATACTTACATTACTAAATTGCTAAGGAAGGATATAGCCTTTGGGTACAAAATAAACCATTTTAAAATCAAATGTTTAACCTGACCACCTCACACTAAGCCCTAACCACTTCCACTGAATATAAGAGAGAAACCACTGTCCCCTCATCTAGCCTCTCTACTAAGTCACTATTCTCACAATTCACTCTCTCAGGGTGAACTTACATTATTATTTCTCTAGAATAATTTTATTAGAAGCACAGCCTGATCAGGTGCCAGTATGTCACTTCATCTATCCTAGTGCTTCCTATCTGTAAGGGAAAAAAATTGCCTTAAGACAAGAGGAGGGAAAAAGATGCAAATTGAGGCAATTATTTTTATATAGGGCAGCAGGTCCACTAACACAATTCAAGAGACTACTTCCTTACTCAAGCAAAGCCCGCATGTTGCAACAGAACCCACTACAAACAATTTCTCTTAGCCACTGAATGTCTTTCTGCACCCTATCTACCCCTTTCCAGCATTTATAGCGCTCATTCTCATGAAGTTACTGCTGTGTTTGTTAAAAATAGAAATACCTACAAACCCTTCAGTGTACAAATGAAAATAACCTAGCAAGTTTTAAGCAACTTGAAAAAATAAAAAATCAAACCTAAAACCCCAATGATATCTCTAAACTTAATTTTGACTTTGTGGAGGAAATATCCTAATATCCTTCCAGTATTTTTTTTACACTTTAAGTAATTAAAAAAAAAAAAAAAAAAAGAAAGTATGTATCTATATGCCTTATAAGGGCATTTTTCTTGATTCCTGAAGTTTTGTAATCAATCACAAGCAATATGCTAATAGAGAAAAGCTGTCACAAGAAATATATAAAAAAAAATCCACTGCATTAATCTTCCTGCCAAGAACACTAGTCACAGGAACACAGTAGAAGATATAGTGAGTCAAATATCATGCTACGTGCACAGCACGACTTTTTGCAATTCTTCCTTTTTGCCTGGATGTGTTTACGCTCTACTTGTTATGTTTACTAACACAACTCCAGAAAAATCTACAACATCCCAAACTACCCCATATTGAAACACTAGAACACATCCCTCCATCCCCAAATACAGGGCTCAATTCAGGCTCTCTCTAGAGCCAGTCTTCTCCATGCTTCTGAGTCTCCACTTTAATATCAGTTTAAATTCAAAACTACTCATTTCAGAAACATAAATGAAGATCAGGCGTTGGTTTCCACCAACATCTCACATCTTCTACTTGCACATTCTAAATTAGAGGACACAGGATTTAGATTTTAATCAGAAATCTACAACTTTAAAAATCTAGAGAATGAGAAATAGAGTGGCATGTGCTTGAAGGAGAAGATGCTCCGTGGCAAAGCTGACACCACAGGGGGTTTGAGGACCTCCAGTAAACAAACCGTGAAATCCACCACCTGATCTGTGTTGAATAGCACAAAATCAGTGATCAGGTTGACTCAAAACTAAGAGAAGCAATAGTCACCTCTTAAGAGGTGAGGAACTGCTGCACAGATAATTAAATAAAATGTCTGCAGTTACAGAATAGTTTGTGAAATCGAAACCACTTCATAAGGCCTTCAACACTGATTCCATATACATCCATGTCCCTTTCATGCTTCAGCTTTGCAGCTTAACACTAGAAATCCAAGTCCACGACGCTAGAGTCTGTATTCTGCCGATCAAAGACATTTCTGTCAGTCTCTCTAATGCTGGAAAGCTTGGGGACCAAAGCTGACTATGTAAGTCAGCTTTTATGCAAAACACAGGCTGGCAAGCAAACTCCTGGTCAAAAACAAGACAGATATGGTAAAGCCATGCACCAACAACACGGTCTGATAAACTGCAGTCTGGCCATGTTTCTGCCACAGAGGAAAATCTTTGATGAGAGGTGTCTCAGAAATCTTGAGCCCTGTGTTCAGTTCCCAATCCTCCAGCAACCATGGCATTCCTACCTTTGCTTGATTAACACTGCACACTTTACATAAAAGCTTTAAATAAAACATAGCAGAGAACATACTAAGTGGTCTACAAGAATAGTTGTAGGAGTTACATTAAAGTAAAGATTGACAGATTTCTTTAAATTGGTAGGAAAAATAGGGCAGGCCAAAAAGGCAAAAGTGTTTGATTGAATAAAGTATAACCTGGACTTTGGTTTTCTTTTACACTACACACTTGGAGACAGAGTTGCTGATTAGGAGAAGGACAAAAACTAAGAATAAGCAATTAAGATAAAGTTACGATACTCTTATCTACACAGTAAGTGCACTTATAGAACACCAACAGCTATATCAAAGTAAAAAAAAAAAAAACCACCAAAAAACACCACAACAGATTTTTAAAAGTACTTCTACCTAAAGAACATTTTTCCTTTCATCATTAAATGATTTATTAAATGAACATGAGGTACAAAGATAGACAAGGTTGACTGTATTATGCAGACACCACTCCAGTCTCCTTAATTTGACCTTGCCCAAGGTTATTCCTCCTTACCTGTAGTAAAAGGGCAGGGGTTCCATCTTTTCTTCCCTTTACCATCTATCTACATATTACAAATAATTCAAATACCCAGCTTTACACAGGACTTTGAAACTGCTTTTCCTCTGACAGTAACTATCTCCCCCATTACAAGATGAGGGCCTTAAGCTGCAGCCAACTGCTGTATGCACCAGGAATGCAGTAGGGATACAACTGCATGACTGGAAAACAGCTGGTAGAATCCCATTTACATTTTCACCTTCAGAAATTGAATGCCCACTGCGTACTTTCTGAAGTGGCAAGTATTGTAAAAACAAGATTTTAACATAACTCTACTCAAGTATTCTACGGATGTTAAAACAGGGCTTAACGATATCTTCAATGGTAGCACAGAAACAGCATGCTACAGCTGTGATTTTTCAAGTAAGAAATTGAAAAGATTTAACAATAGTGGCCACCAAAATTTTTAAGAGAATAAAACAAATCCCCCTATCTCCTGCAATTTTAAAAGTGGAATGGTATTTGTTAAATCTGGAAGATAAATCAATACAACAGCTTTGAAGTGCCATTTAATAGCTGACACATTATGGCTTTTGCTGTAAATAAGACTTTTCCCCATATAAAGTTTTCTTCATATGCAAATTTTTCTCTGAATATTTATGTCCATGCTAAAGCTCCAGCTTGCAAAATCAATAGTGTTCTTCTGAAGCATAAATACAATTCAAAATTGTTTCCTAAACAGTAGAAAATATTATATAGGATGGCCAAAGAAAAGTGAGCCTGCTGTGCAACATCTTAAAGTGAATGCTTCCTGTGAAAAGGACTACTTTTCACAAAATACCTATAGTCATTATGATAATCAGCAATCTGTGTCAGTTAAAATCTTATGATTTGTAAAACCAGATATTCATACAGCAAATTTTGGAAAAGAAATCTATGCCAAGAGAACTCTTTAACAAATTCAGATTTTAACTTTTTTTTTCTGTTCTTATGACCAAGGTTTCCCCGAATTAGAATTTTCACACACCTACCACTGTTTACAACAAAATATGCATAAAGTGAAGAATATGCAAGGTGTTCAATACTACCACAACTGCTCACCCTCACAGTGTCATTTACACCCAAAGGTCACTTCTCTCTTGACCAGTATCCTTCCACAGAGCCAAAGAAGAGCCATAAACTGCTCTGTGGAAGGACTCAGATGCGCATGACTTCCTTTAAAACAAAGTGATTTGTTTGAAACCAAAATGATCCTTTAGTCGGCGAGCAGCATTTTACCTGACAGTCTTGCATCATTTTCCACTGAGGCTCTCTAAGCACAAAGATTAGAGAACTAGTGGTCATTAGGCAAATCAAATTATTGCTATAGAAATCTCACAGATGGAACAAGAGCCTTTATAAAAATGCAAATCTATCATTATTACAAAAAGGCAATACAGAAAACCTGTTGCAGTGAACACCAATTTGTATGGAATATATTATTAAATTGTAAGTAAAACTAGTTCAGAGAAATTATGTACTATACAGGGAAAAGAAGGTTATATTCCATTATTACTTTTCTAAGATTTTCAAAATCTAGTTTGCCCAATATTTCCACAAATAAGACAAGTAGGAAATACAGAAGTTCCTACTCTTTTTAGAAGACTTGCTTTTTAAAGAACAAGCTCTACCATTACAGAAATCATTACAAGTATAAAAATTGAAAAGCCTTTAATGCCCCTGCTGAACAGTCTAAAACATGGTCTCCAAAGTGTTAAGACACTTGTGCAGAGCTTAAAGCCATGGCCTAACTGGCACTGCAGCTGCACAGATGAGTCCTGACAGTCCCAGCTTGGCAGCTGTTGATATTTGTAACTTGATTACTAAGCCTCTTGGTATAAAAGAAACTGATGAATATTTCACTCTCCTGTTGCTTTGAAACTGGAAAATACAGCCTCCAAACAGCATAGACCTTTTGCCCTTGCTTACATCATGGAATCACACACAAAGATTATTTGCCCACACTACCAGCACCCAGCAAAGAAAACTGGACCTGATCCTTCAACCCCATTAAGTAAAACAAGCAAGCACTCAATTAATTTAAATAAGGACCTACACTGAAAGGAAAAACTTTTTTTGCTTGCAATTTTACAAATGTAGCTTCCAATGCTAGACCACAGCACTCGTGGGCTTCCACAAATGAGAGGAGCATCTCAAGGCTTTTTGAATAAATATTTTAATTCCTACCAGGGGGAAAAAAAATAATAAAAAAAGAAAAACAAATAGACTTCATGACAAAAAAATACAATTCCTTTCATAAGCCAGAATTTACACTATAAAAAGTACTTTAGTGGAATAACATGAATAAACTTTTAAATACAAGAACAGTTAAAAGGCAGATTTTATCAAAAATATAGTTGTAAAGTGCATTTCTTAAGACTTGGATCAATCAACAAACACTGTTGTCATAGTTAAAATGACATATTTAACACTTACAGTCATACAGTCATATGGAAAAGAAATATAATATTAATGGCACATACAAAATAGGCTTTTATACCTGCAGACCCTGTTTGTTGCATCTCAAATGTAAGTACGTTAAAAGCTGAGCCAATCAACTCCAGTATTTTAAGTGATAACTAAGACCTAAATACAAAATTCAGCATATCTCTACAGACATATATCTTTATATAATTCAATATTCATTAAATACTTAGCCTGTTCTATTGAAGCAACATATATCCAACAAGGTTATATCATTGGCAGGAATTACATGAATCTTTGTTCTCCTCCTACTATGTTACAAGGTCATTTATTGTGCATTACATTCAGCCCAATAAATTGTAGCTGTGCTGAAATACTTACGGTGAAAAGCAATTTGAGGCGGGACTTTTTTTTTCATTAGATCCCTTTCAGTCTCAAATGCTTTATGATTCTATGACAGCCACAGCACTAGCAGAGCACCCCAATCGTGAACTTGTGCCAATGAACAACAAAATAGTCTGGCAAGACTGGATATATCCAAGATCACATATGTGCTCCATTTACAGGGGATTTAAGGAGATCCAACAAAACAGTTATAGAATCAATGCTGGAAAAGAACCTAAGATCATCAAGTCCAAATGTCAACCCAGCACTGCCACTGGAATCCCTAAATGACCCAAACACATCACCGAGCACTATCGTGATTCCACTACCTCGCTGGGCAACCTATTCCAATGCCTGACCACCCGAACAGTGAATTTTCTTTTTTCTAACATCTAACTTATATTTTCAACGTCTTAGCTTGAGGCCATTTCACTACAGGCATGGTAAAACAGACCAGTCCTCACCTCACTAAAACCTGCTGTCATGTAGTTATAGAGGAGAAGAGTCCTATGCATTTATAAAAAGATAGCCTAAACCCGTTGCAGAGCACTAAGTGCTCACTCTACTAAGGGTTCACTCTACTTCCCAGTGGAAATATAGCAGAGAGTAACAATCACTGGGCAGTGGAAGCGCGTCGGTGTAATACCACGGAAGGCAGCAGACGCCGCGGTGTTCGTTCATGAGCGCCAATTACAGAGCTCGATGGTGTCACTCCGCCACCTCCCTGCCCCCGACGCCAGCTCCCAAACCCCCGAGCTGTCCCCACAGTCAGAGACCGGGGCCTGGAGCAGCTCAGCCCCGAGACAAGGGAGGCGAGCGGACCCGGCCGCCCCGCTCCTCGCTGCCCCGCTCACCATGGTGCCCGCGCCGGCCCCACCAGCCGCCGCTGCCGCCCGGCTCGGCCCCACTCCCGGCACATAAATCCGCCCGCCCGTCGCTCCGGACCAGCGCACGCCGAGGTCACGCCGGGAGCCCGCCGCCAACAAGGCCCGCCTCAGCTGTCCAACCAGCTGCCTGCGCGGGCGGAGCCCCGGAGCGCCAAAACCGCTCCGCGATGGACAGCCCCGGCCTCACGGCCCCACGCCCGCGGGCTGGCGACAAGCGTAGAGGGTAGAGGCGGCTACCGGGGCGCATGGCCCGCGGGCCCCTTGGCGACGGCCCTGTCAGGCGTTGCTGGGCCAGCCTGTCCCGGCGAGGACTCCGCCGCGACCCAAACCACGTGACGCGGGAGGTCGCCCCAAGCGCGGAATTTCCCGTCCACCCCTGACACCCGCGTGAGTCGCGGCACCGCCGGAGCACCGGGAGAGGAGCGCAGGGAGCGGGGAGCGGGCCTGACCCCGCGACGACACGAACAGAGCGCGGTGGGGGAGGGGGAGCGCGGTGGGGGAGGGGGAGCGCGGCGTGTGCATGCGCTGAGGTCACAGCGCCCAATTCCCCCGTGCCAGCGCCGCGCATGCGCAGCGCTGCGGCTGAGGGCGGAAGTGTGTCTGGGCCTGTGCCAACCATGGCCGCCGTTAGCCGTACCCGGGACTAGCTCTCCGACGAACGCGGCGGAGTCGCTTGGCCCGAAGGAAATAGGTGTCTTCCTTCCAGAATACCCAGTACTGCGCGCCGCCTGGACCTGTCCGGAAGGGACACACCTGGATAGTTCCAAAGGAGCACTGGGAAATTGTCGCGTCGCTCAACGGTTTTGTCGTAAATTATGCGGTTTAAAATGCATCGCTGTGGTCCCTTATGTGTGAGCTGGAAACAAATAGGAGCATTTTGCTAGTAGAGATAAATAGTATTTCTGTAGAAAGTACTTAACATCTTGTATTTTGTCGAGCTTTGCCTGCCTTCCCAGAAACCCAGGAGGGCAATTCATAGAATCGCAGGATGGTTTGAGGTTGAGGGAACCTTATGGATAATCTCATTCCAAGGCCATACCGTGTCCAAGGACACCTTTCATTAGAGCAGGTTGCTCAGATACCTATCCAGCCTGGCCTTCCGGGGATAGAACACCCATCCGGTTTGCCTGGGCAACCCGTGCCAGTGCCTCACCACCCTCACACAAAGGAACTTTTCCCTAACATGTAATCTGTCTCTCCACTTCTAGTTTAAAACTGCTTGTCCTGGTCCTATCACTATCTGCCTGTGTGAAAACTCATTCTCACTCTTTCTTATAATGTCACCTTTAAGATAAAGGGGCTCTGAGGTCTCCAGGAGCTTTCTCTTCCCTAGACTGACCATTTCCAACACTCAGCCTGTGTTCTTAGCAGAGGTGCTCCAGTCCTGCGATCATCTTTGCAGACCTCATCTGGACTCACTCGATGCCTTTCTTGTGCTGAAGACCCCAGAACTGGACACAAGATCCCAGGTGGAGGTCTCAGGAGGTGAGGGCAGAGGGGCAGAATCGCCTCCTTCAATCTGCTGACCAGGCTGGTTAGGATGCAGATCAGGACATGGTTGTCTTTCCGGGCTCCACGTACACCTTGTAGGCTCATGTCCAGCTTTTGTCTGCCAGAACCTTGAAATCCTTCTCTGCAGGGTATCTAAATCTTGCTCCACACGCAAATCCCTAGGAAAAGCTAACTTAGTAAAGTCTCAACTACCATTAGGAAGAGTTATAAACTGTCATTCTGGCATTTTTAATTGTTCCTTTGAAGTATGTCGCAGATTAAAAAAAAAAAAACAACAAAACCCACTCAAACCCACATTTCTAAAACAATAGAACGAATAGATTTCAGAGGAAATCCTCTCAGATAACAGAGGTTGTAGTACCAAAGACAAGATGATTCTGGCCTATTCAAACCACTTAACTTCAGTCAACAAGTAGGTCTTTGGCCTCACAATTTATTAATGCTGATTTGGTGACATTTATGGCAAATGAAAACATGTCAAGAAAATAACAAGTGCTAAAGGCGTTTATTCTACACCATGTGTTTCTTGCAGACAAAATAGTAAAGAAAATTAAGCTCTTTAAAAGGCAAAGTTACAAAAAAAGTGTCAGTCTTATTACAGAGATGGTAAGAGATGAGATGCATTTGGAGAGCAACTGATTTGAGACACATTTACTTGTGGAGGTAAGAATCTCGAAAGTGTTTTAAACAAAATTCTTACTTGTATAACTCTGACATAAGATTTCATCACTGATATGAATTGGTGGCATTTTATGAAAAATAATCAAAACTAAGTGAGCAGAACTGTTTCATTAACTGAAACAAGAATTGGTCAGCTTGAGCTCTAACAATCATGAGCTCTAGTATGTTCATAGTACTCATAGTATTTTCTAGTATTCAGAGCTCTAGTATTTTAATTCTAGTGTTGTTTAAATTTGTGTTTCATACCAAGACAAGGCCAAAGTTGTTCTAATCACTATGAAAAAAATGGATTTTTGAATGGATTTGTATGGGCTGAGTGGAACCTTTGCAGCAGCAAGGTAGAGAAAACTGTCCCATTGTTGGGGGTTAGGTTTGTTCCATTTTTTTCTTATAGAATTTTTCCCAATAAGTTGCTAGTAGACTAAGTACTGGTGCTTAGATGGTGCTTGACCAACACAAAGGAGGTGGCCAGAAGTTGAGAGGGGAAAGATCACAAGAGTTTTGGGGCAGGAAAAGGACAGAGCTGGGGGCTCTTCCTGCTCTGGGCATCGGAGAGGACGGGCAGGCTGCTGCTTACTGCGGGCGGAGTCCACTGTCAACAGAAAGTCCAGTCCAGTCCTGGGAAATCTACCATCATCTGCTTGTGTGCCCAGGAATTCTGAGCCCTTTTGCCTGCCTTGCTGGAGCTGGGCCAGCCCTGCCCAGGAGTCGCGGCTTCTCCAGCACTGCTCTTTTTGCTACTCTGTGGCCCTGCACCCCCCTGCCTGCCGGGGACATCCTGCTGTTCCAGCCACCAGCCTGGGAATTTCCACCATTCCAGCGTAGTGCTCTTGAAGTCCCAAGGGATCAGACTGCTCTGGGCTTTGTGAAACGAAGTCCCTCAAGGTTCCTGGTTCTGTTTATTATTAATGCTGTAGTTGTTGTTTGTTTGCCTTGTTATACTTACTAGTAAAGAACTGTTCCTCTCCCCATACCTCTGCCTGAAAGCCCCTTTATTTTTCTAAATTATAACAGCTTGGAGGAAGGGGGTTGGAATTCCCCATTCCTAGAGAGGCCCTGCCTCTCCCTAGCAGATACCTGTCTTTCAAACTGAGACACCCATGCAACACTGCCACTGGTACAAACACCACGTAACCTGTGAAGTTGCTCTCTTGAGCCCTCTCGTCTCAAACACTGGGTACCTTTTAAGAAGCGCTTTAGAGCAGACACATTTTTACTGCCAGTGCCAGCTGGATACAAGGCTATCTTAAGTTGGATGTATATGCCTCGTTATTCAGAAAAGAGGCAAGGCTCCCCAAAAACACATTTCTAGACTGTCAAACGTAGTCTCAGCAGCCACAGTTGAAGCAGTTGAAACACTTAAAGATAATTAAGAAGTCTTCTAGTGTAACATTAAAGGGAGCTGAGCTGCTGAGGGAAAATTTATTATAACACTGTCTAGAGTCCCTAAATGGCAGAAGATAAGTTTAGATCAACAAAGGGCAGCTCACCAAGTTCACATGAAAACTTGCATCCTATATCAGTAAAAAGTTATTTATGAACTGAACAACAGGAACACATCATTGCCATGTGTCCTGTTTATTTCTAACTTTCTATTATTCGAGATACTTTTCATTCTTGTAAGGAAAAAACTATTAAGAGATTAATTTAAAGCCTGATTTAACACATCAGACAATACTGAGGAAAAATAGTGGCAATATCATCAAAGTATGTCCCAAAGAGAGGTCATTAATTTCTTTTTTTGGCAGGCAGCATGTCAGGGTGGAAATTTTCCATAGTTATAATTCTAAATATTTCGACTACTGTAGCAGTATTTCCCTGTATTTTAAAATGTAGTGACCAGACAAGGAGGACTGGCTTTAAACTGACAGTGGGTAGCTTTAGATTAGATGTCCGGAAAAAATTATTTATTGTCAGGGTGGTGAAACTGGCACAGGTTGCCCAGAGAAGCTGTGGATATCCCATGCCTGGAAGTGTTCAAGGCCAGGTAAGATGGAGTTCTGAGGACCTAGTCTAGGGGAAGGTGTTACTGCCCATGAAAAGGGGTTGAAACAAGATGACCTTTAAAGTGCCTTCCAATCCAAACCATTCTATGATGACTTTATGGTTTAGTATGAAAATATAAAAAGTGGGAATTGGTTTGCTTCGTGGTGCTTTGGACTTACACAGCTGGCTGCTCAGCTTATTTGAAATAGTTTCGTGAATAGTGGAGCTAATGAAGTTTGGCTTCCTGAGATTTCTCTCATATGATAGTTAGATTAGAAATGCACATTTGTGTTTTACACGTGTCTGCTTGGCATTTATGGTATCTTTGACCTACACACAGGCAATGTAATTATAATCAAGAATTTCCACTGATAAATGCATTTGAAACAGGCCAGTGGGTTCCAAATAAGTTGAAAAATCACTTACCAGCATAGAAGCAGACAGATCCATAGGAATATACATATGGCCACACTGCAGCACTATATGCCTTATTTACATAAGTCATCAGAACAGAAGGAAAACACTTGTATCTGTGTGTTTGTTCCACCTGTTTTACCATACCCTAAGGCAGAAAATAATGACTACAAAGGCAGTGGGTTCATTTTTGTGTTCATGTGTGTATGTCTGTGTTTACAAAGTTGCCTCGAGATTTAGGTCTGGCCTGGGTTTTCTAGATATTAATCCCTACCCTAGCCTCTCTATTGTATTTTTAATATATGACCAAATTATTTCAACTAGGTATGAAAGTACATGTTTTTAATACATTGGTTCACACAGCTGTGCCATGCACACAATATTGACACATGCATGCACATCTAGGTGCATAGAAAACTTGTGCTGTCTAAATGTGCTGTTTCAAATGGAACTCAACATAAAACAGGCAGATCAGATATATTACTGCTAAAACTAAAGACTCCTCATTTTATCTACTATGTGACATTTCTGAAGTCATTACTGTTCTGTTCAATTAACTTGAAATATGCCTTCTGATAGCACTTTTTTTTTTTTTTTTTTCCCCTAAAACAAGTTACTGAGCAGCAAGTGCCTTCTTGCTGAGCAGTTTATTGCTAAAAAGGCCGGCGGTATGTTGTGATTTCATTTAACTACTATGTGTTTGTTAAAAGAGCTTAAAAATACATCTCTGATGGTTTTATTTCCTTTCAAAAAGCACTGAGTGGTTTTGATGCTTTTTTTCTCTGTATTGTATCTTGAGGTTTCATGTACATTGTTTTACAGTAAAGTACCTGAAAAACAAAGTCATAACAGCATTATCAGAACATAACTATATCAGCAATGGGCTAGTACGTGCTGCTGTGTCCCAGAGTGGCATTTGTGTGTGTCTTGGTTTAGAAAGACAGATGTCTGCCAGGGAAAGCTGGAGCTTCCCTTGAGATGGAAAATGTAAAACCCCTCCCTCCAAATTCTTATAATTTTGCAATTCGGGTTTTCAGGCAAAGATATGGGAATAGGAATGACAGTTCTTTACTAATATGTATAATAAAGATAAACAAACTGTTGTAATGCATTAATTTTGTTTATATTGTGTTTCATCGGATTTGTAATCTGTATCACGTGGTTCATCCTTAATCAGCTGTAACCCAACTCTCTTCCACTCCCACTTCTCCCTGATTGGGTAGTTGTTGGAGTCCAGGGCATTCCTTTGGCTGCCCTGGAGGGTCAGAGACCTGGACAGGGGGGGTCTGGGACCCTGGCACAGAGCCCAGAGGGACATTGGCTTTGATCTCAGTCCATGGGAAGGGCTTCCTGCACTGCGGGATGGATTGCAAGCCACAAGAGTGTGAAAGATAGTAGTTTAGCTTATCACAGGGTGAAAAAACAGTAGGTTTGGGGTTTTAGTATGGACGTGAATGGGGGCAAGATGGAGGATTTGGGGCGTTGTCTCCTGCTTCTTCCTTCTTCTTCCCTCACTCCATTTTCTGCAGTGACGGTGGCACAAAGTAGTTTAAAGAGATTGGGTCAAAGTAGAGATGACCTGTTTAGTATAAGTGATAGGTATTGGCAAATAATGATAAATAAAGAATACGTAGCAATTAGTATAAAAGATAATGACTGCCCAGTCCGGGAGGAGTAGAGGAGTCACCAGATGCCCGAGCAGCTGCACAGACCTTTGTTGGGCACTGAGAAATTTGTAAGATAAGAAACAATAAACGAAGCGTGCAACCTTGAAAAATCAGAACCTGAAGACTCTGTCTCTTTCTTGCGTTTGGCTCAGAGCTTTGCAGAGGGCAAAAAGACTCTAAAACCACCTGAATCTCAGAGAAAAAACCCAAGAACGGCGTTCATGAGTGGGCCTCCTGTAAAGGGGCACCGAAAGGGTCAAAGTGAACCCTCTGCAGTGAACACTGCAAGCTCTCAGAAGATCAAAAGCCAAACGGTCAGCTCCGCAGAGAAGAAGAACATTTCTGGCCAGAGCAGCTCGTCTCAAATTCGTCCCAGACCGACAGATCTCCAAGGGCCCTGGAATCTGTCACCCTGAAACCTGCTGGACAGTGATCAGGACACCTCTGAGCCGAATTTGACAACAGCTGCACACAAGCCTTTGTGCTTTGGTAAAAACAGTTGGATCTAGATCATGGGGGGAACCACTTCACAGGAACAAATCTCTATTTTAGAAGCCCTAAAGGGGGTCATTTCAAAACACAGTGTAGCTCTCAAAGAGAAAGAGCTTCAGGCGTTGATGCTCTGGGTCCGTTGTAATTACCCTCATTGTGAGACCCGTTTCCTATTTGAGCCAGGGGTTTGGCAGGAAGCAAATAGGGAGTTGTATGATAGAGCCATAAAGAAGGACAAAATAGCTGCTAAGCTGTTGTCCGCAGGTAGAATTATGTTAGAAGCTATATCGGAAAATTCCAGTGAAAGTTCCAGGATTGGACAACTGCCAAGCAGCGAGGGGGAGGAAAGTAGCGCTTTACCTGTCCGCCAGACAGAGGGAGGAGACAGAAAGCTGCTATCCCCAGGTTTAATACCTCCTCCGGGAGATGGGGGAGCTCTCAGCTCTCTCAGGGTTCGTCACAGAGTTGGTCAAAACCCCCGAAACTAGTCCCAGGCAAGAGGAAACTTTTAATCCATCCTAGCGATCAAGAGGAACTGGACATGCTTTATTTCAAAGCAGTTCCCGAGGACGCATTACATTTGTCCCAAGGCGGGGGGGGGGGGGGGGGGGGGGAACAGGTCCGACGCAAGGTCCACCTCGAAGTCCCTTTACCCCTCCACAATGACCAAGCAACAGCACCCCACCGCTCCTTTCCCTTCCCGTGCAAGGAACCAGGTGCGAGCAGGGAGGAGGGGGCGGGAGGGGCGCCGCCAGAACAACAGGTTCCGACTGAATCGGCAGCCGAGGGTGGAACTGCGGAGCATGCGTGCGGGGGCGATCCTAACCTATCTCGCCAGGGCGCGGAACGCGGCGCAGCGCGGTCGGGGAGCGCGTCGGGCGGGGCAGGGGCGGATCGCGAGGGAGACCAGTTCGCGGAGGAGCAGCACGAGGTCGCAGGCGGTGGGACTGGGATCCGGATCGGCGATTCGGCGCACGCCGATGACGCAAGCTATGGGAAGCAACACAGTTCAAAATATATCCGCGTCGCGGGGCGCAGGGGGAAACCCGAACCCGGAAACACTGAGCAGAGCACTACAAACCCCAGAAGCCTCAGCGGCGAGTCCAGCGCAGGCGCGGCAGGGGCGGGACGAGGCTCGAAACGCGATCCTGCTCCGGGCGGGGCAGATTCTGATGACGAGCGAGAAGGGGCGAACCCTGGGCGTGAGCAGGGAGGGGACACTCCGTCAGGCGCCGCCGAGCCCGGACAGGCAGGGGCGGGCCAGGCGGAGGCGGAACAGGCAGGGACGGGGCGTGGCTGAGGCGGAGAGTGTCTCCCAGGGTGCCACCCCCACGCGTCAGACGTCACAGAGCTCGAGTCCGCCCACCAGCGGCTCGCTGGCTTTTGACTCGCCTGCCTGCGGTGATTCAAACACAGCTGCTGCATTTCTGCAGATGGGCGCGCGTCCAAAACTATCTCAGATTTTACAGGTGTATCCAGAACTTGAAAGCCTTTTGAAAACTCGACATACTCCGTCAAAGGCAGGGAAAGAAACAACAGATCCAATTAGTACTGCGAGCCAGCAGATGTCAGCTGTTGACGTGTCATCGTTATCCAGGGGCGGGACTGTGAAATCACAAACACGGCGGGCATCAATCACACCGAGCGAGGCACCTTTCAGCAGCGAGACAGCCACGTTACATCGCTTTTTTCCAGTTTCATATAAAAAATCAACTTCTTCAGAACAGCAATTCAAACAAAAGCCAAGAGAACCTTTGCCGATGGTGAGGGACGATGAAGCTGCAGAAGAAGATCTGGACATGTCAATCACTGATGACAACATCATCCACATCACTGCTTCAGAGGGCATTCCTGTCCGGAAAGCAAAAGCACTTGAGTTTTCATGTCAAGCTTCATCTTTTTTGTTATCAAAGGACTTTATGAGGCAGTTTTTCTGGCAATTCAGTGAAGCAGCTTCCGAATTTCAACACGACCCCATGTCTTCTTTCTCTCGAATTTTTCTTCCGAGGAAAGGTGCTGCAGAGAAATTTGCTGATGCCCAGCAGTCCCTGGTTCCTGTTCTTCAGGAAAAGGAAAAGGAAAAGGAAACAAAACAGGATGAGGTGCAGCCTCAAAAACGGGTAGATCATGGAAAGGATGAAGCGGCAGCGAAGCTGCAAACACAGCACATTGCAACAATTTTGGGGGATCAGGTGGAAAAAGCCATCAAAGATGCATTCGCAAATTTTCAACAAAGGCAATGCTACAAGTGTGGCAAACAAGGGCACTTCAAGAAGGACTGTCCAGAACTTGCAGAGATTGCAAGCTCACTGGATGTTTGTCCAAAGTGCTTGCTGTGCATGAGAACATTGTTGTAACACAGAAAATGTGTAAGTACGCTGTTTTTCACATCAAGGCACATTTATTTCTTTTGGGATTTTTAGTAGAAGGTGATGCACATGCAGACAAATTGACCATGCCAATTTCAAGGACTTTACTGAACATTTTTGAACAGGCAAAATTGAGTCACGCATTCTTCCATCAGAATGCTCAAACACTAATGGACACTTTTCACATTTCCAAAAGTGAGGCAAAGGAAATCATTAGTACTTGCCCAGATTGTCAGCTTGTACAGCCTCCTGCTTCCATGAGAGCAGTCAATCCAAGAGGATTGCACAGTTTGCAGTTATGGCAAACTGATGTCACAAAATATCCATCCTTTGGGAAGCTCAAAAATGTTCATGTTTCAGTTGACACATTTTCAGGTGCAGTCTTAGCATCATTGCACACAGGTGAGACAGCACAACATGCTTGTCGACATTTCTTGCAGGTATTTGCATCTTTGGGCGTGCCGCAAGAAATCAAAACAGATAATGGACCAACATATATAGGGAAAGTGCTTGACAAATGCCTGAAGATCTGGGGTGTCCATTATACCTTTGGTATCCCACACTCTCCAACAGGTCAAGCAAACATTGAAAGGACACATCACACATTGAAATCCCTTTTGGACAGGCAAAAAAGAGAAGCAGACACAACACCGTACATGAGCTTGAATAAAGCCTTGTATGTGTTGAATTTTCTAAATGGCTCTTTTGCAGAGCCAACTCCACCAATTATCAGGCATTTTTCAAACAACACAAGAGCGAATCTGAAAGAAAATCCTTTGGTTTTGGTCAGAAACCAAGAAACAGGGCAGATTTAAGGGCCATTCAAACTAATAACTTGGGGCAAGGGATATGCTTGTGTCTCCACAGCGGTCGGACCGAAGTGGCTAGCAGCGAGGCACGTGAAACCGTACCGAGTCCAGACGCAAGCAGAGACAGACCCCAAGACCGGAGGAAGAGAATTGGGCACGCAGACGTGAGCCGGTGTCAAGACAGCAGACATCCCTTCGTTCTACGTGCAAAAGAGACTCTGAGACTTGAGTTTTCTTTGGGGCTTGGGTGGTGTTGCATTTTTGGGGATTCCCATGGGAAAAAGGCCATTGAACATGAAAAAACTATCCTTGTGCCTCATTCTCTCCTTGACTGCCTTGAGCAATGCGGCAGTTTTGCCCGTGGCTCAACCAAAAGAGAATGTTTGGGAAACTCTAGCCAATGCATCAGGTTTGGATACCATCTGCCTGACACACTCAAAGCCAGGGAAACCCTTCTCAACATGTTTAGTGGGGTTGCCAGTGAGCAAATGGCCAATTCCAGAAAACATCCCTCCAGTGATTTCAAAGTCCATTGTAAATCCAGTGGACCAATGGGATGTTTGGACGAAATTCCTTCCTGCGGCTCCTTTTGAACCTCAGGAACTGGAAATTCTTGGATCGGTCCAAATGCAATTCTGTGTGAAATTCGGCCTTTCTGGATTGGCACAAAATAAAACAATAGCTATCACTCCGAACCTCAATTTTTACAGAAATTCATCATCTTGGTGTAATTACACTAAGATGCTGGACAAGCCATCCAACCATGTTCCAGCACAATTGCCAAGAGGAAACTTTTTCATCTGTGGGGACAGAATTTGGCCCGCAATCCCTGCAAATGTCAAAGGTGGTCCATGCAGCATTGGAATGCTTTCATTACTAACACCCAGCATGACATTGATGAGAGAACAAAAATATATAGAGGGAAAAGATCTATCAAGATGTATGATCCATATTGCGATGACGATGTTCACACATGAAACAAGGCTCAGAGAATTGCGGTTGCACTTTTTTCACCACAGGCAGCATCAGGAGTAGCCGTGACACAATTAGATCGGGTGGGTTGTTGGCTGAGCAAATGTGCCTGAGCCACCTCTCTTGCTCTGAGTGACATGTTGATGGACGTTGACAGTGTAAGACGAGCAAGTCTCCAAAAGAGAGCAGTGATAGATTATCTGTTGCTGACCCACAGGCATGGGTGTGAGGAATTTCAGGGAATGTGCTGCATGAATTTGTCAGATCATTCCAAATCCATTCATGAGAACATCAAGCAATTGCAGGAGAGTGTGAACAAACTTGGAGAGGTAACTGGGTCATGGATGGATGGTGTGTTGAATTTGTTTGACCTTTCACCATTGTGGAAGGGAATTTTAAAAACATTTGTATATATTTTAGTAGGGCTTGTAATTCTTCTCATGATCTTGCCGTGTTTGCTTTGATGCATATGGCAGGCCGTGGACTGGGTTGCCAAAGAGGTGGTTTTGGTTCAAACAGGAGGGGGAGATGTTGGAGTCCAGGGCATTCCTTTGGCTGCCCTGGAGGGTCAGAGACCTGGACAGGGGGGTCTGGGACCCTGGCCCAGAGCCCAGAGGGACATTGGCTTTGATCTCAGTCCATGGGAGAGGCTTCCTGCACTGCGGGAAGGATTGCAAGCCACAAGAGTGTGAAAGATAGTAGTTTAGCTTATCACAGGATAAGCAGGAGAAAACAGTAGGTTTGGGGTTTTAGTATTGAAGTGAATGGGGGCAAGATGGAGGATTTGGGGCGTTGTCTCCTGCTTCTTCTTTCTTCTTCCCTCACTCCATTTTCTGCAGTGACGGTGGCACAAAGTAGTTTAAAGAGATTGGGTCAAAGTAGAGATGACCTGTTTAGTATAAGTGATAGGTATTGGCAAATAATGATAAATAAAGAATACGTAGCAATTAGTATAAAAGATAATGACTGCCCAGTCCGGGAGGAGTAGAGGAGTCACCAGATGCCCGAGCAGCTGCACAGACCTTTGTTGGGCACTGAGAAATTTGTAAGATAAGAAACAATAAATGAAGCATGCAACCTTGAAAAATCAGAACCTGAAAACTCCATCTCTCTCTTGCGTTTGGCTCAGAGCTTTGCAGAGGGCAAAAAGACTCTAAAACCACCTGAATCTCAGAGAAAAAACCCGAGAGGTAGTGTCTTGTCCCTGCCTCTGGGCCCTGACCCCTGGGGAAGAAGCCCCGACACGGGAGGGGCGAGAGCTCTCTGGCACCGGGGAGCCATTGGGAAGGGCTCCAGCCAAGCAAGGCAGGACTCAAGAGTAAAAGCTGTAATATCCCACCTGGTGAGAGAGAGCAGGCTCTTTTCCTTTTGCCATTGGCGGTCGTCTAGTCTCATGGGGAAATACAACAACGAACAACAACAAGTACAGCATTAACAACAAAACCGAACCATGAACCTTGAGAGCTTTGCTTCACAAAGCCCACGGCAGTTTGATCTCTGTGCCCCTGCAGGACTCTCAAGAGCACCAAGCTGGAACGGTGGAAAATCCCATGATGGTGGATGAGATATATCAGAGGCTCCGCAGTTGTAAGTTGGAACAGCAGGATGTCCCATGCAGGCAGGGGCGGGATGCCCCGGCAGGGCAGGGGTTGCAGGGCCAACACCATAGCAAAGAGGGCAGTGCTGAAGAAGCCGCAACTGTGGGACAGAGCCGGCCCGGCAGGGCAGGAGAAGGCGAGCTCAGAATTCTGAAGCACAGGAGCAGATGATGGTAGATTTCCCAGGACTGAACTTGGTGGTGATAGTGAACTCCTCCCGCAGCAAGCAGCAGCCTGGCCTGAAACATGATTTTAAAGAGTTAAGATTTTAGCTAAGGGTTAGAAGCAATTTATATTGATCAAGATGTAAGTTAGATTAGTAAATGGTAGGTTAATGATTATTAGATGTCTAAGCTAGAGCTAAGTGTTATATTATGAGCTTGTTTATAGAAAAAGTAGAGTAAGTGAACTGTCATAAGAACAGATTGAAACCAGTAAGAACAATGGCCAGCACCTGGACTTGGTATCAATCAATCACGAAGCAGGGGACCTTGGATTGTGCCAGAGGGTCACAGAGACCTGATGAAGACTCTCCTGACTTCATCCTTTGAGACCACTGACCCAATTCGAGACCACCGACCCAGTTCAAGAGAAGAACTGGGCACGCATGAAGGACTAATAGCCTCATTTTAATAGAGAGCAGGGATGGGAGGTGCTGGGGTTATGCATATGTATTGTATGTAAGATCTTGGAAAATAAATAGAGAGCAAAGAGCCTTGTTTGGGGCAGCCACGCCTTTTGGAGATGACTCCTGTGTTGCCCGCTGGTGAATAAACATACCACTGTCTAACTTTAATTAGTTAGAGGGTCTTTGTCTCTGATTATGTCGGTTTTCAATGACTCAGGCCGTCATCTCTGATGCCCAGAGCAAGGGAGTGAAACTGTCCCCAGCCCTGTCCTTTACCTGCCCCAAAATTCGCTCTATCTCCCCACTCTGAGAGAAACTCCCAGAGACAAAAGAAGTGTAGCCAGATGCTACATACAAGTCCTTCTCTTTTGGCCCCTTTGTTCTGCTTGAGTACTTATAAGTACCCAGTAGTTAGTTTCCTAGGAACTTATGGGAAAAATTTTATAAGTAAAAAAGAAACAAATCTAACCCCCAACAGTGCGTAAAAATCCTGTTCTCAGTCAAGGTCTACAAATTGGCAAAGCATTCCAGATATGTAATGCAAAAAAGGGGAAGTTCTTTCGTATGTTGGTATTAGAGCCAGCAGTAGATGATGATCAGTGGACTGGAATCTGCAGTGAGTTGGGGAAAAGATCCTGTGTATGTGTGTGCAGGAGCTGGACCACTGAAGGTCTTGCCGGTAAAAACCAGAATTTTAAAATTAATCCTCTGCTTCTCAGAGAAGCAATGTAGTGGGCAGAGTACGTTTGGAGGCCTGGAAGCAAGCTAGCTACCTGTCAGGAGCGTTCTTTGACTATGTGGGGACGGTGCCACAGGCCTCTACTCAGTGTCTCAGTTCCTTGGGCATTGGGAAGTGTATACCAAGCACTTGTAAGTATTACAAACATATGTTAAAAAAGCCAAACAAACAAGCAAATGAAACACTGACTAGAAGAATTACAAATCAGAATATAAAGGCAGCATTTTTAAGATTCAGGACTAGTAATCCTCCAGCCCCTCTTGATTCTCTGATCACGTGGCTCTCCATTCCTCACAAGAATGATGATTTGTAGAGCTCTACACCATAGCAGGGGCCCCAAATAGACTGACCATGAGTGGGTGGTGATCAGGTAATTACTTATTCTAGTCCCATGTTGTCAAAGGGGAGATAAGGGTCAGAATGTAAGTTCCCGCCTCCCCCCCCCCCCCCACCCCCAGTCCCCCTCTGCTATTCATCAAGGTCAGTAATGAATTTTTAACTTTCCTGTGCTGTCAGGGAAGGGAACAGGTCAGGCTCAGTCTGCTTTGTACAGAGGGCTGCATGCACAGAAAACGAAGCAGCCCCTCATTTTTATTTGTTGTCTCTGTCTGCCTTTCCAACACAAAACCAAATCATATGTGCAATCCTTTCTTCAGAAAAATCCCCAAAAGGCTAGCATTGTCACTGTCACACAGTGGGCCCTGAGGAAATTAGCTGTTGTCATAATGGAATTAACTACGGCTGTCTAATAAGAGAGAGTTAATAAAATGAAGTGGTAAAGCAACCTGTGAGTTATGAAGATCTTCCTTCACTAATGGGAATTATCTAGTGTCCCATAGATGCTCATTATGTGTTGTTTGTATCCAATAATAAGTCTTGTGCTGCTTCAGTAGCATTAACTGGAAATGGTTCTCTGTGATCATAGAATAAAAGCTATCAAGGAGTTTTGTTGCCTGTACCGACTTCTCTCTCCATTTTTTTCTTGATCTTCTCTGTGCTTCCTATCAGAATGATACTTATAGGAGCAAATCTTCAATCAGTTTAAAATAAAATCTTAAAAACATCTTGATACAGGCTTAGTATGAAGACATAGGGATGTTAGGAAAACGGGCCTAACTAATCCCCAATGTAAATCCATTTTTTTCAACACAGGATAAATCTGGGTCAAAAATATCCAAAAGCAATGTAGTCATGATGTAAGGCTTAAATTAAGAAGTGCAACAGAACAATGCATCTGTTGAATGGTTTCAAGTATGTCCTTGTGTGCCTTATTGTGATTCCATCATAGCCTTGGGGTAAAAATTGTGAAGAATTCTTCCATTCTTTAGTAATGTGTAGTGTCACAGAGGCAGAGTTAGCATTAGTTCCCTGGTATGCTAAGGAGAGATCAATTAATTTTATAAACTGGCTTTGGATAAATGATGCTGAAACAATCATTGTTTTGATGTTAACAGGGGCTATACAGTTTTGAATGCCAGGATCCTTAAATTTTGTTGGAATGTTGGAAAAAGCTGAATGTTTTCAATTGCACCCATCTGTTTCTCCAAGATTAAAGGGAATAATAAATTAAAAATTGAAAAATATTTATTAAAAAAAAATAATGATCCTGTCAAACTCATTATAGTGGCTCTCTAACAGCCTGCCACACTGTGGGGAACAGGAGGACTCAGACATGCTGGAAATAAACATGTTTTTCCATCCTTAAACATTTCAATGTGTTTTCTAAGAAATCCTGCTGGTTTTAATAATTCTATGTTTATTTGTATGTGAGCGTGTGCATGATCATTTCATAGTCATTCATAGTAACCTGGTTACTTCAGGCCTTGTCCAATTCCTAGCTAACTGGCCTGAAAGATACTAAGTTCTTATAAGTCTGATGAAACTGAACCCTGGGGATTGTAGGGAGGTTTGTTAATTTTGCATGGCTTGATTTTTTGGTGAGGAGGGAAAAAGCCAGCCACAGAAGTGATTTTTTCTGTGGGAAGGTGCTAGAAGCTTCCTCCATGCCTGGCAAAGACAATCACGGGCTGGCGAAAATAAACATGCTGCCAAAGCAAATTAAAGTAGCTGGTAACACCTCTGTGATGACATATTTAAGAAGGAAAAAAACACATGCAATTGATCTTTCTTCATCTCCTGCCACCAGTCCATGGAGCTGGGGCAATCTCAGCAAGGTTCACAGAGAACTGTGCCTGTTTTGCTGCTTTTAACTCGCCATGCTCGGGGAAGAAGGGCAGGGGCAGCAGCAGCTTCTCCTTTTCGGTGCCCCGCATGAAGACAGGCACTGAATGGAGCCGGCACTGTGGCAGCTGCCAGGGACCCCATGGCCAACAGTGAGGGGCGGCATGAGGAGACATTCCCTGATGCAGAGCCCGGACAGGATCAACCTTTCAGCACTGCTAAACCCTGTGAGAACTTTTCAATGGATAGAACTTGAGAACAAACAAACCGATGGACACCAATTCTCTCCTGAGTCAGAGAAAAGGAAAAGGTGAAGACACGTGAGGAGAACAACATGGTGACACCAAGGTCGGTGGAAGGAGGGAGGGACAGGAGGTGCTTCGGATGTTGGAGCTGCGATTCTTCTAGAAGCCTTGATGAGGACTATGATGCAATAAACAAACAAACTGTAATTCATTAAGTGCATGGGGGGATGCAGAGGTCTGTTGTAGTGCATTAATATGGTTCATATTGTATTTCATTTTTATATTGGGTTTTGTAATGGTTTCTTCTGTACCGCCCTGTTCCGCTGGAAACTGTATCAAGTAGTTTGTCCCTGCTCCTCTGCCCCGCCCATCCTCCCATGCTGGAATGTAACCCATCTCTGTTCCACTCCTACTTTGTCCCTAATTGGGTAGTGGCTTGTCCCTGCCTCTAGCCTCTTCCCCCTGGGTAAAAAGCCCTGGGACCAGGTGGGGATCTCTCTTGCTCTGGGACCGGGACGGGGACGGGGACTGGACTGAGCTCCGGACTCTGCATGGCAGGACACCAGAATAAAGCCGTGGTCCCCCCCGGACAAAGAGCAGACTCTTTCCTTTTGCCATCGACAGATGCCTGCTCTCTCTGAAGGAAATGGTTTGCAGCCTCTAGGTCGCTTTTAGGTCCCTGAAGGAAAATTCCTTGTGAAGTGGTTTCTCTCTCAAGCTAGCAGAGGCTAAAACCGAGCACGGGCTCTGAGGAAGAGAGAGAACCTTCAGGTGGTGCCGAAGTATAGTGCCCAAAGCCACAAAGGGCTCCCAGAGGGCTCAAAGAACCACATGTGGAGCACGTGGCAAGGAACCTCACACAGGCATGTGAGTCCAGAAACGTGGCCCATTCACAGAGAGACAGACCTGTCAGGCTTGACGTTTGCTGTAGCGTCTCTGAAACACCGGACTCCACAGAGCAAGGCTGTGGTTTTCCTTTGGACTTAAAAACCCATCAGAGTGCTGCGAAGAAGCCCCCCGAACAGCAGGCTGCTCCCAGAGAAGGTGACCATGCGTTCGTGGACAGCCGGCCCTGGAAGCCCTTTCTGCACCAAAAGGGTCAGTCTCAGGCAGAAGGAGAGATTGAGAAAGAAATTTTTCATCTGCTGGATTTTTGGTGAGTGTTACCAATTTAGGATCTTAGGAAAAATCTTTCAGCAGTGTTGTACCTCAGGGAGGGGTTTTTCCTTTGGGGGAAGGTTCTCACCTTCAGGACAAACCTTCAGGGTGCTTTTAACAGCAAATTTGGTTTCAGCTGCACAGACCTGGGCGGGGGGAAAATTAACAGTTTCTCTTCCATTTTTTTTTCTCTCCAGCGAGGAGTTTTTGCTTTCGGTTTCCCAGTCAGTGAAAGGGGACACATAAACTTAAAATCTGAGCCAAAAATGGGTGCTAGGCTGTCTGTGTCTCAAAAAAGAGTCTATTACCAAGTTTTAAGTGCCTTGGATGATGGGAGGACCCATTGTTCATAGAAACAGTTGAAAAAATTAATGGAGTCGTTGTTTTCTCATTTTCCACATGTATCATTAAAGCAAATAAACTTCCTGGAATTTTGGGAGGCTGTTGCAAATAAATTGGCTGAATCAGGCTCCCCTAAAGATAAAGAAACTGCAAATTTTGCTCTTTGGAGCTTGCAAGTTTGGTTTGCATTGCAAAAGCAAAATTAAAAGGAAAAAAAGCCAGTTCTTTGTGGATTTTCTCCAGTTCCCTCAGTTTCTCCCTCTCCCGACCCCCAAATCCCTTCCCCAGTCTTGGGTATTGTGAGGAAAGCAGCCCACCAGACAGGGCAGGGAAGCTGCAGCTCCCCTGGATTTCCCCGAATTCCTGAGTCCCCCAGCTCTACTAATTCTGGCCAGATTCCTCGAGAAACCCCTAAACCTACCCCAAACCTCCCTTCTTCCCCAGTTTGTAAACCCTGTGTTAGGTTTACTTTTGCAGACAGTTTGGGCTCTCAAAACCGCCATTTTAGTGATCCCCAAGCTAGTTTGAGTTCTGTGGGGGGTTCACAAGACGGCAGAGACTCTTTTGTTCCCCAAAATAACAGATGCTACGAGAAGCCTCTTTCTTTGCCTGTCCCTCCTTCCCACAATCTCTTTCACAACCCATTCCTCTCCCCAGACCCCTCCTTCACTTTGGTGCTGCCCCTGGCACTGCCCTCTCCTTTGACCCCGCCCCCTACCCTCAACCCTCCCACCCTCTGACTCTGCCCATTGTGAGTCAAGCCTCCAGCCCCTCCCTGCTCCTGGTTCCCATGGTTTCCCTGCCCACAATCCCAGTTCCTACACCCCAAAGGGGAGGGGGATGGATCTGCGAACCTGGAAGCAGGAAGCGATCCCGACTTTTCTGCCACCCCTGTCACATATCAACGGTAAAAAAGAGGGGGTGTTGTCCATGGCGATTGGGACACCTTCCCCCAACAAGCAATTCAAGATTTATGCAAAGCTCATATCAAATTTGGACACGAAAGTGAATACTTTCGCAACATTTTAAAAGCAAATTTAGCAAGAAATCCTATAGTTCCCCTTGACCTCTGACAGGTTTTCTCTTCCTTCCTGTTGTCCACAGAGTTTAGACTCTGGGAAGGAACATGGAAAAAAGAGTTAATAGATTTACTTCCCGAGCTATGGCAAAATACTGAAACAGCTGTTGATAATAATAATTTGCCAGTTCAATTAGAACATCTGTGTGGTGATGGTGAATGGGTCGCAGCCCTCAAGCAGGCTGAGGAAATTCCTTTAGCTGTTTTGGAGCACATTAAAGATGCTACTTCCAAAGCATTCTTTTCAATCCAGCCCGATGGGCCTTTCCAACCTTACAGTAAAATAGTAAAATAAAGCAGCTTCCATTAGAACCCTTTGTAACATTTGTGGAGCAATTAACCCGAGCTATCGAGTTACAGGTTAAGGAAGGAGGAGTCCAAGAACAGGTCCTGGAGGAAATGGCTCTGGCTGATGCAAATGAACAGTGCAAGGCAGCCATCCTCAGCCTGCCCATGGAACCAGCTCCAACCTTAGATGACATGCTCCAGATGTGTGCCAGGAAGGTTCCCTTCATGACAGCTCACCTCAGTCACAGTTCCAGAGATGCATTCAGACCACCGCAAAGAGCTGCTGCAGCAGACGCTATGCCCCCCTGCCTGTGCCACGATCACCGCCCAAGAAAAGAACAATGTGTCTCCTGTGCGATCAGGCTGGACATTGAGCATCTCGATGCCCTCTAAAGAAACATTACTCAACTTTCGGGACGATGGGAGCAGGGGTCTCAGGGGCCCAAAGAGAATCTTTCAAAAAACTAAAAGATGAGCACTAGTTTGCCCAGTGTGCTGACATAAATGGGGCAAGTCCGAGGAGGGGTGAGAAAAAACTAGAAAATGCAAATGTTAAATTAACTAATTATGCTTTAACCCGTTCTGCTTTTCAGCAGACGTCACTGGATATGATAGTAAATGATCCAGTAACCAGAGAAACAAAAAGTCCTTGTGATCTGGTCACCTGGGGTCATGGATACGCCTATGTGTCCTCTCCCTCAGGTTTCAAGGGGGTGCCAGCTGAGTGGGTGAAACCTTTCATCCCTAAAACTGCAAAGCCACGTGCAGAAGCCCCACAAGTGGCCAGTGCTGCCTGGAGGAGGAGAAAGCACCGAACCCGCTCCTTCTAATTATCCTTTTCCCTTAACAGTGTTTTTCTGAGCAGTTTGTTTGAACTACATGTCTTTTTTTATTTTTCAGCTTTAATGGTACTCAAGATCTGAACTCTGAGCATCTCCCACAGACTGAGCCTTCCTCCTTCTCAATTTAATAAGAAAGGGGTAGATGTTGTAGGGCATTAATTGGGTTTATATTGTATTTCATTTTTATATTGGGTTTTGTAATGGTTTCTTCTGCACCACCCTGTCCCCCTGGAAAATGTATCACGTGGTTTGTCCCTGCTCCTCTGCCCCGCCCATCCTCCCACACTGGAATGTAATCCAACTCTGTTCCGCTCCCACCTTATCCCTGATTGGGTAGTGGCTTGTCCCTGCCTCTAGCCCCTTCCCCTGGGTAAAAAGCCCTGGGACCAGGTGGGGATCTCTCTTGCTCTGGGGCCGGGACGGGGACTGGACTGAGCTCTGGACTCTGCGGGGCAGGACACCAGAATAAAGCCGTGATCCCCCCGGACAAAGAGCAGACTCTTTCCTTTCGCCATCGACAGATGCATGCTCTCTCTAAAGGAAAAGGTTTGCAGCCTCTAGGTCGCTTTTAGGTCCCTGAAGGAAAATTCCTTGTGAAGTGGTTTCTCTCTCAAGCTAGCCGAGGCTAAAACCGAGCACGGGCTCTGAAGGAGAGAGAGAGCTGCTTCAGAGGTCCACTTGCAGCCCTTGAGAAAAGGTGTTCATGCTGGAGTGCATGGATGCTGAAAAGCTGTAATCTAAGTGGGAAACTTGAACAGAGAGAAGAGAAAGAGACCCCTTGCTTCCAAAGCAGAACAACTCATCTTTAAAAAAGTATACCTCATAAACTAAAATGACCTGTGCTTTGTAGTTTGAGAAGACTATTTTGTACATGGGAGGGACTCAAGTTATAGCAGGATGGGCCGGACTGCTGCTCCTGAAAATTAGAACCATATTGGAGAAGTCCTTGGGAAGGATCACATGACATAGCAGAAAAGACTCCTCTCCCTAAATGGAAGAAAGATTTTTAGCAGTCACATACTTGCTAAAAACCCCATGTTTTGTCTCCCTGCACCGTCAGTGGGAAGCAAAAAAGAGCTGGGAGGTGAGGAGGGGAGGGGGACAGGAGGGGGGATGTTATTCTAAATGTTTATTTTAGCTCTCATTATCCTTTTTAAATTCTGTTAATAAATTTTTCTGTGCACCTTTTAAGTTTTGAGCCTGTTTTGCCCTTAGAGTGTTTTCTCCTAATCCTTATCTCACCCTATGAGCCTTTTGGTTTTTCTTTCCCCCTCCTCTGCTCAGCTATAGCAGATATGAATGAGTGAATGGTTTTACATGGGTGCCTGGCTTCTAGCCAGTGTCAAACCCTGATGAAGGAGACACTCATTATTGCTACAAGCAGGGATAGTGCTACAGTGTGTACTCCCCCCTTATTAAAATCTATCTCTAAATGCAGGCAAAGCATCAGCTGGCCTGCATATCTTATTCAGACAGTAGCAAATCTAAGTGACAGACACAGATACAAAGGCCTCATTAATTCCCCTGCTAATGTGAGATTTGTACTCAGTCAAGTTTGAGCCTCTTGTTTAGGAGCACCCAGGACACGAAAGTTGGCTGTTTCAAAGTGGTTTTGAAAACTTATGCACTGTCTTTTATGCAATAATCTCTAAAGAATTGCTCACAAACATTAAAGACAGGTAATCTTGTAGATACTCAGAAGTACAGAGAAAGAGAGTATGTGTGTGTGTGTGTGTATATATATATATATGTGTGTGTGTCTGTGTCTGTGTCTGTGTGTGTGCATCTGTGTGTGTGTGTATAAATATACATATATTTGAAAAGTCTTTAGAGATATATGTATATAGATGTACACATATGTAAATGTGTGATCACGTATGCATGTGTGTCTATATACTATATATGTTAGTATTTACAGAGAACTTGATAAAATGCTGTTGCTGCATTCTCAGTTAACATTCTGAGAATATTCCTCAATTGAGGACTTTATATTTAGACTCAAGTGAACACTAGGGAATTTAATATTTTAATATTTTAAAAGTTAGCCACTTAGGTGATTAAAAAATGGGTTTACCAAAATCATTTTATCTATCTCTTGGTCTTTGGTCTTTGGGCAGAGGGACTGGATCAGACAAGTCCCTTCCCTTCCCTTCCCTTCCCTTCCCTTCCCTTCCCTTCCCTTCCCTTCCCTTCCCTTCCCTTCCCTTCCCTTCCCTTCCCTTCCCTTCCCTTCCCTTCCCTTCCCTTCCCTTCCCTTCCCTTCCCTTCCCTTCCCTTCCCTTCCCTTCCCTTCCCTTCCCTTCCCTTCCCTTCCCTTCCCTTCCCTTCCCTTCCCTTCCCTTCCCTTCCCTTCCCTTCCCTTCCCTTCCCTTCCC